>NC_046157.1:25719560-25897060 GCF_011064425.1 Rattus rattus
ATGCTTGTGTGAACTGGGAGTTAGAAAAAAAGCTACGGCTAAACAAGACCTTGCCCATTTCCCCCCAATATGTTCCCCAGACCAGAATAATCAGCATGTCCTGTGAGATGTTTATTTTTTTTGAAGCATTCCTTAAGCTAGACCTATTGAATATCAATTTTCATTTCAACAAAGCTCCCCAGTGGATTCACTTGTCACAGTAGAGTTTGAAAAATCTACTCTAAAAATCTCAGATCCTAAACTAAACTCCTAAACCCTTAACTCAATCTTTTTATCAGAGAGAATGCATATGTGTTTGTAAGACTAAATACTCTTACATGTGTGAACATTAGTATAGCTTTCTCTATAGCAGTCCTAAGAAACCTCAGTAGATGTAGAATTCAGAAAATGTATCTTCATGTAGCACTCTGTGTATTCGGGCCTTTCAGGCTTTCAACTGGATAATTGTAAACCTGTACCATGAGAGCATTTCACTATCAACTTGAGCCTATAGGTGTTTGATGTACGATGACCGTCTTTAATCAGACCTTTATAAAACTTTTTCTTTTAAAATTACATTTACTTGTTTATTTCTTCATTTGCTTGCTTGTTTCTTACTTACTTCTTATTGTATGCCCATGCCAGAATGTGGATCTGGAGGTAAGGAGAGAACGTTGGGAAGTAAGGTTTTTTCCCCTTTTTACACATTTTTAGGGAAGTATGCTATCTCTAAATTTGGATCTAAACCTGTTTGTCTTTGTTACTTTTATATTGCTGTGATAAAACTCCCTGGTCAAAGCAACTTACAGAGAAAGAATTTATTGGAGCTTACAGTTTCACGGGTGTAGAGTCCATGACTTGCATTGCAAGGAGCATTGCAGGAGGCAAACAGGCATGGCGCTGGAGCAGTAGCTAAAAGCTTACATTTTAGGAGGCAACCATGAGGCAGAAAGAATGAACAGTGGGCTATATGGGCTTCTGAAACCTCAAAGCCTGCCCACTGTGACACACCTTCTTCAACAAGGCTGTACACGCTCGCCCATCCCAAACAATCCAGTCCCACCAGCAACTGGAAAACAGGTATTCAGATATGTGAGCGTGTGAGCGCCATTCTTATTCAAACCACCACACTATTTATTCTCTAGCACCTACAAAAACCAATTTATTTTTATACGCTCTGCTCAGTGACAGTTTATAAATGCAATGAAAATAACGTATGAACAAGTGACTATCCGTAATTTGTTTTATAAAACGATCTTCTGAGGTAGGGCGCAGCTCTGCAGAGAGTCCTCTCAGTATCCAATTTCCAAAGCTTCACCCTTTTAGCATGTTCAGACAGTATCAGCAGTAACACTAATAACATCTAAATCACTTAACGTTCTCCATTTCCCCCTCATGCGCCCGGAAATCATTCAAGAATATCAGGAGGTAGCTAGCCACATGGGTTAGTGTGAGGAAAGACTAAGGCAAAGGTGATAGAGCCCAGGCTCCCAGCCCAGCTACATTGCAATTATAATTAAGCGGGACTTCCTACAAAGGGCTCCAAACTGGGCTTCAATATCCTTATCTATAAATTGGAAGGAGTAGACCAAACAATCTCTGACTATTTTAAGATTCCAAATGCATTTCATTTATCTGAAAATTGTTAATTCATACGTGCTGCACAGCGATGGAAACACTAGGGTAGGCATAACGTCCCATTAGCAAGCTCGGCACCATTTCCCAGGCGTCTTGAGTTGATGTCAATGCCCGCCCCTGCTCCAAGCGGTTTCTCCCAATCATATCCATCTAAGTGGCAATTTTTTTCCATGTCTAACCAGCACTTGCTTTGACTTGTTGCCGTTGATTTTTTACTCTAAGCTAACTAAAAGATTATACCTTTTCCTCCGGCTTATGCCAGATGCTTTCAGCCTGTCTTAGAAATCAAGATGAAAGTGTTTCCCGGAGTCAAAGTCATTTGACTTCATCAGCAACGTTTCCAAAATAGCTTCTACATACACACCCTTGCTTCCGAGCTTCCCTTGCATCTACGGTCCCGAGCAAGAAGCACACTCAGAGCCTGGTTACCTACCTCGCACTCCCCTGAAGTTCCCCCACCCCACCCCTCCTTATCTTGTCACACTTGTTCTAATACTGCCTTCCTCAGGGACAGCACAGGAACACAGGCACAGCAGCAAAGTGTTTAGCCTTTCCCTTCCTCTCACCGCAACAGCAGACGCCTGCGCATTAGCACTTTTGTAATATGAAAACCAAATCTGCTCCCGACTTGAAGTGGAATAATTCATCAAAATCCTAAAGCAGGAGTAATCCATATGGACTGCTATCTATGCTCAACCTAGGGGAAAACTACAAACTTTGTCTTCCTTTGTGGCAATTTTCCTCTGGTTTTTTCTAACACCCACATGCCCAGAGAACATTTGGTGTCAGTGAACATTGATGCTTCACAGAAGACATCATGTTTTAGCACCATAATTAGCAATAAAATGTTAGTCGTCTCGCATTCTGTACATGGAAAGTGGGGTTGGAGAGAGTGTGTACATGCCAGGAGTTGCTGGGTGGAAAGTGGCAGGGTAGGGATTTTGAATTCCATTCTGAATCCCTGCAACCCATGATTCAGCCACATAAGGCTGTACCACTTCTTTGCTAATTCGGAATATATATTAGGATCCCAAACTTAGCAGAAACCTAGCTCTTCACCTATTCAAAAAGAGGTTGCCTAAAAGAGAACGGCTACTTTGGATTGAATCTCATGGCCTTCTCTGTTACTCTCTGCATCACTCTCAAAGCCTCTCGCTGCTTGCTGGCTTTGAGTGTTAAGTCTTCCCATTTCAGCATCTTCTAGGATGTTGGTTCCCACATTTTCAGTGATAAAGAGTCTTGAGGTTTCTGAGACAGGATGCAAAAGGTAGATTCAATGGTCTGCATTTTGCCATATCCCCATGCTCACAACCTCAGATAAATATTACAAAACCCAGGCAAATGGCATGTCATCTTTTCTATTCTATCACATTTAGCATGATCCCATATTTGCAAAATTGTCTGTAGATAAAACCTTTCACCTTTTCCGTCTTAAAGTGCCTCTCCACAAAAATATTCAATGATGTCTGTGAATGAATATTGCTGATAAGACTTGCTACTCTTAAGCCTGTCTCTCCTTTACGAATCCTGAGGCCGGTCTATACACTCTAATCTAAACTTTGTTTCTAGAATAGAGCTTTCCTGAAGGCCATAAACATCTTTCTCTTTTTAGTCCTAGAAGCGTTCATCATATTTTTCTGCTAAATTAAATAGATATTTTCTTTTCCCTGCTCTAAAGAACTTTTTAATTAATTAGAATAAATATGAATCCCACTCATGCCACTTTTTAACTGTGATTTGGACAAGCTATCTATTCTGTCCTGTTCATTATCTGTAATCAAAATGGTGGGGGGAGGTTAGTGTTTCTGTTACAATAAATGTAAAGATGGCAGAGTCAATAGCCCTATGTGGGATGTTTATTTTATGGCATAAGTAAAAAGATCCCTCTAAACTAAGACAGTTCTTGCGTGAGGCTATTCTCCAGTGAACAGCTATTGTTAAAGTTTAGTCCACTCTCTGGTGCTGCCATTCACAAATTCTACTTCTTATCTGATCTTTCTCCTCTTCTTCAATGATTCTTTCCGGTGTTCTTGAAATTAACTCAATGACCACAGACTGAAGTTACGTCTACTTCCTATTAATGCTTGGCTTCTTGATAATAGGCCCTAGGAACTGGGCTCTTCCTTAAAATGTCTCCAATCCTACCCACATGGTGGATTTGTCTAAAGCTCATCCCTTTGTCTTCTGTAGTCTACTTGTATCCAGTGTTTCCTGTTTGTAAAGTGGCTGGATGAAGATAAGGTGGCAGTCTGTAGCCAGGAGACTGTCTCTGTGAGTATAAAATACTAGCCTGTTTGCCCGGGGATGTAGCTGAATGCCATGACCTCATTATCACCACTCTCCACACAGCTGAGTATTTTGCTTTCCTTATTTTAATAACGTGGCAATGATGCTAAAGATGAAGCAAGAGCCACACTGAATCTGGAAATTTCATTATTCCCATTAGTGATGCAAATCAGAGAAAATGTGTATCAGAGAGGATGGATTAAAGTACTCGTGTGGAAATCAGGTCTGGTAAATACATTTAAGAGTGAATACCCGGGTAATGAATATGTAACAGGGACAGAGAGAGGTTTCAATCATTAAAGGCTAGGCTCACCTCCCCAAAATGAGATGAATATGTAACAAAGGAGTCCTATTGTGTGTTATGAGGTGGAGGAGAAAAAGAAAAATGGGAGGTGGAAGTAAAGAGGAAACCATTTTCTCTAGGGAAATAATAATGATGGATGAAAACAAATAATCACAAGTATAATAAGGTGGTGGGAAGATCTGAACAATCCTCCTGCTTCCCTGATGATTGATAGATGCATATCTTTTCAATGTCACAGAGATGATTTTCAAGGGGAGAAATTGCTGTATCTTCTGAGCGTGTTTACAATCTTCTTCACTTTAGCTTTGGTGCTTTTATGCAAAAAAAGGTAACAGACAATTCAGTGTGTGTATGTCAATGTGTATATGGTTCTGAGTGTGTGTGGGGGGTTGTGTGTGTGTGTGTTTATTGTGTGTGTGGTTGTGTATGTGTGTGTGTGTAACTTATTTAAAAATATACAGAACTAGATTGGGGACAAACTACCAAACTTGCCAACATTCCTATGTGCATGGAGTTATCACTCTAATAGTAACATTTAGGCACACAAGATTAGTAGATGTAAAAAATATTCATTGAAAGTTATATATTAGTAAAATATGTAACACAAATTGATAATGCCTGTGTTTAGTATATGGTGAGAGTAGAAGATCTTATAATGAAGACTATTATGTGTTTAAAACATGGGCTAATTTCCCCAGGTATCATAATTGGAAGCTTCCCAGCTCTAAGTCTCCATACAAGACTGGTTTCATAGCATTGGAGAGAAGGTCTCTCTGCCATTTGGAACTTGAAAGGAACTTGAGGACCTTGGTACAATGCTAGAAGAGCTATAAAACTACTAACATCCGATACCCTCTAGACTACAGTGCAAGGCTCCACCACCCGCTCTATACCTCTAGTTGACTGAGAACCTGCTGTTGACATATACCAGGGCTGCCGTGTGTAGTAAAATTAGCACAATTTACAGAAAACGAAGACCAAAGCACCTATTTCTTGAATGGTTCATCTCAAAACACCACGCGTTCTCACTCCAGGCCCTTGCCCTTACACTTGCTTTTGCTGATGTGGCATCCATCCCTTATAGCTCAAGTAAGGTTGAGGACTCTTGAGGAACCTTGACCTCCTAGTGACGTAGACAATTCAGATGGTGTAATCTTCATTCCATATTCAATCTGGTTGTCTGGAAATGCACCCATGCTTAAATTCCAACCTAAGACTCTTCCGTACCCAGGACTTAGTCACTATCCTATCTACCCTCTTACTCCTCTGGATTCTGATCTGACTTTTTCCTCACAATTTCTGCTTCCTTGGCCACTTTTCAATCTCCCAATCCACATGCTTGCCTAGCATCATTTAGTTCCCTACCTGACATTTGCTTGCTCTCAAGAAATTCAAGTTCTGACACTTGCATTTCCACATAAACCAATATTCGTATCTCTAAAACCTTCTACTTTCTCCTTTGCTATTATTACTGAGAATCACAAAGGTATAAATATTTGTTGTGTGTGTTGCTATTGTTTGCCCATACTCATATGTAACATGCTTTTTAGGTTATTACAATTCCCTAATTGTAATTTTTTTCTTTTACTTCAGTAAATGTTCAGAGACTATATAAGACCTAAGATTACTCTACTGATACTATGGAATCTTGATAACTCTGACCATATTTGCTGGTGTTCAGGATTCAAACTCAATGAAACTGAAGGAGGGGGAAAGAACAGAATGCTAAAATTTATACTAAATGAGCCCTGAGTCACACCTGAAGACTTACCCATAATCTACTCATAGATTTTTCGGTTACAGGAAGCAATGTGTTCCTTTCTTGTTTAAGTGACTTTGCGCTTGGATTCTGTCATTTGCAACTGAAATAGTCCTGAATAGGATAATATAGTTATTTGCATATATATATTATTTGCTCCTATGCAATCATGTGCCACTTGGGAGAAAAGACTACGTTATGCATTTTCAAAGTGCTTTGCACATTGTAAGTGTCCAATAAATATTTATTGAATGAATAAATCTATTTATAAAAGAGCTTAAATTTGGATTGATGCAGCCTTCAGATTTTTTTAGAGTTATCTGGGAAATGAGTAGCATCACACAGCAAAAGCCTGAAAAATAGTCTACATCTTCAGGTGGCAATGCCAAGCCCTCATCCCTCACTTCTTCCTTCCTTTATCTGAAAAAGTACAGGGTTATGTGGATGTCTGTGTTCTTATTACTATAAGTAAGAGTCCCAGGTTCTGAATATGACGAAGGAGAAGAGAAAAGGAGATAGTGACACTTTCTGTTGTTATTTGCTCTTGGTTCTTGTTACAGACTCTAGCCTGCCTTTGTAGATGTGACATCTCCATGTAGGAGTTGACCCTCCATTAAGGCACCCACCCTAGGAACTGTAGGAAGAATGATGCATTAAATTATATTTATCTGTCTCTCTCTTCCTCCCTCCCCCCCCCTCTCTCTCTCTCTCTCTCTCTCATCTCATGAAGTGACTGTTCTTGTTTCTATAACGAAAAAGACAAGAACACAGAGAGACAAATCATTTTACTTATCAAAAGGTCCCTTGTGCATGTCTGGAGTCAGGAAAGTCAAACCTACCAAGATTTCTTCCCCGGAGCAGACAGAATGTAGGTAGAGGCAAACAGAATTATCTATTTAAACATAGAGCAGGAAGAAAACCTGCCATCCAAACAGCTTCCTCATTAATTGCTAGTTTTAGAGGCACTCTAGCTTACATCCTCCTGTCTTATTGCTTGTTGAAAGTGTAAGAGGATTTGGGGTGCGGAGCGCAAAATCATCTATTTCTTTTCCTATTGGTGTATGTGTGTACTTTAATTATCCCTCTTGAGATAGCCCCTTACGCCATTGTGCCTTCCGTCTCTTGCTTGCGGTTCTGTTTTTGACAGCATAGCCTTCATTATCAGTGGCTGCCTATTTTGTTTTGTGTTTGGTATTTTGAAGAGGTAAGGGCAATTAGAGGCACCACCAAACTTCCCATCCTGATCAGATCTGAAGAGGCTCACCTGCTTATCATTCAAAGGAACAGAAAGCGAGGGAGGTTTTCTCTGAGGGTCCAAGAGCTCATGCTTCTCAGGGCAGAAGCAGAAGTAGAGTTCTGGACTTCCTTTTGAATGCCACACACGGATTTGATATTCATAGATTTCTCTTTTTTGAAAACGTAACCAGGTTACTGCCGAGACAATGCCAACAATAATGATAACTAAGTCAGCTGAGCCTCTGAATGCTCACTAAGAAGCAATCCACTTCTTATATCACAAAGAATAGCAACACTGTCTCTAACAGCAAGTACTAAATATTCAACATTTCCCTCACCTGCCTGTGGAGACAAATATCTTTGAAAGATACTGATGCACAGAAACTAATCCAAACCTCACTGTGTTAAGCATGCAAAATTATCTTTAATTCAAAACAAGGCAAGTTCTTAGAGAAACAGAGCTTTCATTCTAACAGGTTTTCCTGGTATTGAGGTAGAGGCAGAGAAGGGAATGCTGCGAAATAATCTATGCTATTAAATGAATGCATGTAAAATCTCAGTCAAACTTGAACTGCCTCACAGAGAACTGTGGAAGTGCATGTGTTATCAAGAGACATACGCTTTACGTAGGCTCCAAACTGTAAAGATACAGCCTGGAAAGTAAATTTATGTAGCACTGGAAAAAGAAATTATGAGCTAGAAAGGCTGTCTAACATTTTAAATACTTTGAGATTAGCATGTTTGATTTTAATTTTGTCCTGATTTTAAAATAGCATGAAGTAGTCTAGAACAGAGTAACCAGAAAAATGATATCACAACAACCATTCCTGACTTACATCATGACTAAGGAGTTGGAATTCCTTTTACTTTTTAACATTTATGTTCAGAAGTTTATTGCATACTTTAAGCATGCACTAAATACTAATTCTATGAGAATTCTAAGAATGTCATTCAAGTTATTCCTACATGCTTATTATTTTATTTTTTTTCAATACTGTTCAACTACAGCCTAGACCTGGTTCTTCTTGATTTCACTATGTTTTCTGTTGTGAGCTTAGAGAAATGATGTGGAACCCTGAATAAAAACCTCATTAAGCCAATCACTCTCTCAGATCTCTGCCCAGTGTACTCTGGTGGTCATTAGACTGGGACAAGACCTAGGTAAGGGTAGCCTTGTGCTTTGTCTTCTAGCAGGCCTAACAGTAAGTAGAATGCATCTTAACTGTCTCTTGTGTTCATGACACAGGGTACTGCCTCACAAAAAGCTGAGGTTTTACGCTTTCCTTGCCTCCTTCCTTGCATCATGGTCTTGTCAGTCTTTAGCCTGAGGAACCTTATGATTCCGCACTATTCTACTCACAATGTCATAGCAAAATATCACTTACTGGCTTGCTTAAATAATATTTATTTTCTTACACATATAGAGTCTAAAGTCCTAGTGAAGCTGGTTACTCATTTAGTTTCTGGCAAAAAGTCTTCTTGCCCTCTAGAATCCTAGCTTCATGACATGTCTATGTGATTCTGTCCATCAGACTTAAAGTGTTCTCCCAAGTTCCTTTGTTAAATGATCTGTCTCTCTAGACGTGCTGTCAAGGGGTGGTAAAATGTTTTAAGAGTTAGGGTATATAGTGGTGTATTTTTCTTATTGATCATGTTCCAATAGGGAAATATAGGGCCGTTCCTTCTCCCTCTTCTTCCTGTTGTTTCCACTAACCATGAGGTGACTGCTGTGTTCTGCTATACACTCCAAACACGGTGAAGTGCATTTCCAGGGACCCACATAACTAGACCAAGTAGTAACCATGAACTGAAGTTCTCAAACTCTGAACCCAAACTACCTTGTCTCTTTTAAGTTGATTATACTGCGTGATGTAGCAATGCAAACATGAACATACATCTGCCCTTCCCTCAGGCGCTGTGAAGAGGGAGGGGAGAGAGGATAAGTCAGACAGATTCAGCTAATGGTTTCTCATCTTAAGCCAGCACACAACATATTAGTTGGGGACCCTACTTCTTTAACATCACCAAGAAACACTATCTCCAAATTCAATGGAGCTATATTGGATATTAGTGACCCAATATATGAATCTTAGATGGACGGGGACACAAATAATTAGTTCATGTCAATATTCCTATTTTTTTATTTTTTTACCAACCCCCAATATTCCTATTATAAAACTTATTTTCCTTTTTCATTTTAAAGAACTAAATTTGATAAGGAATCAAAAACATTGAACAAGTGAGTAAGACAAAATAGATGAATAGTGAAAGTCCATTAGTGATGAAAAGTATATTCTCTTTTTGTGTGCTTTTATTTGTTTTTCCTAAACAATACAGCCTGAACACAACCTCCCTTTTCTCCATTTATCCAGTCCACACCATACCCTCCCCTATTCCCCATATCTACCATTTCTCCATGTTCATTCAGAAAGAGCAGGCTTCCCATAGATATCAAAAAGATGCAATAAAAACTAGAATGAAAACCTCAAAGCGAGACTTGAGGAGGCCAACCTATAGGAATAAATGGGTCTCAAGAGCAACCAAAAATGTCACAGATACTCGATTTCCACTGTTATAAATCCCATTAAAAACAACCAAGCTAGACAAACAAAATACATATGAAGAACACCTATCAGAGCCTTATATAGGCTCTGTGATTGGAGCTTTAGTCTCTGTGGTGGAATTAACAAGCATCAGAAATCAACTATTAGATACAACATATTATATTATTCCCCCCTATCTTAATGAGTCTCACTCTGTTAGGTAGAATAGCTATAAACTTGTGAGCACAAGGAATCTTCCTTTCTCAACTACCCAAGTAGTTGAAGGAGCAACAGAAGTTCACACCCTCTCAACTAAAATGCCATTCTTGAAATGCTTGCAGTAGAAGTTTTGTCTTGATGGAATTGATGCTATCTGCTAGAGAGCTAATATAATAGATGAACTAATTAAAGATAAAAAGTTACATGAACAAAGGACAATTTGTAGTAATTAAAAGTGTTCATTTTCAAGAAGACAGTTTGATTTTTACATTACATGATTTAAACTGCTCTGTGGAAAGTGACAGAAAATTTGAGCATACACTCAAAGAATATTAAAAGCACAGAGGCTATTTCATTTAATGTCTTAAAGTTTGTCTGGTTATATATATATATATATATATATATGTGTGTGTGTGTGTGTGTGTGTGTGTGTGTGTGTGTGTGTGTGTGGAAAGGATTGGATGCTAAGAAATGTAAGTCATGCATGTAGCACTGGTTTGAAGAATCGTTGTCAGCAAAACCAGGATCTACTGGATCTAGAGAAAAATCAGTATTTCCTTTGAATATTCAAAAATGGTTTATTCACAGACAATACATGATCTTAATAGAAAGAAATAGACTTGATATTAGAATTCTTACTCATTAAAACATGTAAGTGTGGAATTATAGACACATCCTCTAAAACATGATGAAATGGTAAAATTATTTGATATACATGACATACAATACATGTGGGGGTGCAATCAAATATTAATTGATTGAAATGAGGGATGTTGATCGAGTTCTGATCTAACTCCTCTTACCTTTGTGATATTCTCCTTTCTATGAAAAGTAATAGGGGGGAGAGAGAGAGAGAGAGAGAGAGAGAGAGAGAGAGAGAGAGAGAGAGAGAGAGAGAACAAGCACCATGACAATTAAGACCGACTCTACTTTGGGTAGTTGTTTAGTTTCTGGGAGTTTTGGTTGGTTGGCATTGTTGTTCTTATGGGGTCACAAGCCCCTTCAACTCTTTTAGTCCTTTTGCTAATTCCTCCAAATCACTACCCAAAGACTGCATGGACTGACCCTCTGCTCCAACTGCATAGGTAGGAGTGAATAGCCTTGTTGGGGCACCAGTGGAAGAGGAAGCCCTTGGTCCTACAAAGGTTGGACCCCCCATTGTAGGGGATTGTTGGGAGGCTGTAGTGGGGAGTGGATGGGGAGGGAATCTACAGAAGGGGAGAGGGAGGACTTAGGGGGCTGATGGATAGGAAACCAGGGAAAGGAATAACATTTGAAATGTAAATAAGAAATACCCAATTTAATAAAAATGGAAGAAAAAAAGACCAACTCTGCTGCTACTTCTCATGTGTTTTTCTTTAACACTTCTAGTATTATGAAAATCTTTTTTTTTTCTTTTTTTCGGAGCTGGGGACGAACCCAGGGCCTTGCGCTTGCTAGGCAAGCGCTCTACCACTGAGCTAAATCCCCAACCCCAAAAATCTTTAATTGTAAGTGTATATGAAAAACTTCCAACAAGGTTGTTTCCAGAGCCAAGATTCTTGTAAGGTGAAGATGGTGTTGTACTTAACTCTTGATCAGTAAAATGTAACTAAGAATGTCAGGGAGTCTCCTTGGAATTTCCTTTCCTAGGTAGTCCATGCATGTGCCTTGCCCTTTCTCTTTAGTTTCATCCCTTTTCCTTCTGACCAGAATGTGAGTGTCCTGGGAACCAAAATTGACTATAATAAGAACTGGAGAAAGCGGCCACATCAGAACAAAAGGAGTGGCCCTGGCTCCTGGGAGCTACACATCAGAAACATTGAGAGCCCAAGACCCTTTTGAGACAAGAAATCAGTTCCTATTTGTTTACTGCTCTTTCAATCAAAGCAGAGACAAGGCCGGACTGCCCATCCATGTTGCCGTCCAAAATCAAGGCTTCCTTTCATAGCCTCCAACTCACGGCCTCCCAAAGCTCCAAGACTGATGGTTTTTAAGACTTCAGAAATGAAGGAGCAGAAAAGGAGGCAATTTATATGACCACTAATAAAAAATAAAAGTTTTAAAAAGCATTTGCATCCATATTATCTATCCCATGGGCCGGAAATGAAAGTTTATATCAGTTAAGTAACTGAATGGTTCTTATATAACTGAGCAGGGACTATGTCAAGTAATTAAGTGTTCTTTCTTCTAGCTCTTAGAGCAGAATCTCTTTCTTTATGCATTTCAGGGCATCTATATGTGAGCTATATTATATGACAATAATGTGATACTGTTATTTCTAAAGAATGAAGATCTATGTATGCAGTTGGCAGTAAAAGGGCAAGGACATAAGCCCTATCATCAGATGGTGGAGACATGTTTTGTAATGTGTGTAGATTACTTGTATTAGGCAATCAAGCACCTGAGAGAAAACACTATCTTTTTTTTTTCAGTCTGATAGAGCAAAGGATTAATAGACAATAGTTTTTAAGCTAAAAGTCTCATGGAACTTACTGTAAGTCCATAAACTGCAACCAGTTGATCATCCAAGTGAACACAGAGTTCAAAAGATAATCTACACAGAAGGTGTATTTGTGAGCAGTAAATTTGAATCTATTTGCTCTCTATCTAAAGTTGATTAAATATAAATGAACTCAGGGGCCAGTGCAATGGTTCAACAGGTACAGACGCTCGCTCTCACAAAGAGGAAGAAGGTACAGTCTCTTAAAAATTGCTCTTTGACTGCCACGTGAATGTCATGGTGTGTTGGCAGGCATACACAAACTTAAGCATAAGTATATAAATAAATGCAGAGACATGTTAGAAATGCAACCCAGAAAAGAAAAAATGTTCATTTGGATGAAACTGTTGACTGGAAACAGGAGAAAAGCAGACATTAAATGATGATGATGGTGATGAAGAAGAAGAAGAAGAAGAAGAAGAAGAAGAAGAAGAAGAAGAAGAAGAAGAAGAAGAAGAAGAAGAAGAAGAAGAAGAAGAAGAAGAAGAAGAAGAAGAAGATAAACACAGTTAACCGAATAAGTATAAGAAAATTTTGGTTTTCTGGTAGCACATCAGAGGATATCAAATTCATGAAAAAATTAAGTAATAAGAAAATTATAGCATACAATAAGAATCCCATAGACTATTTTCTCCAAACTGGTAGAAGCTTGACACAAGATTGAAAGGAAAACGACCAAACATAAAATCTGAACTGGGTAATTTAAAACAACAATTTTCAGCATTTAATGTAATAGTATGGAAGGAAACCTTTAGGAACTGTTACATAATAAAACTTCCAAGAACAGAACTATGAAGGTAAAATCTAGCAATGTGAGTAAAAGGACTGAAATGATGCACCCACAGCCAGCATTGATTTTCAGCAGGGCTACTCAGCTCTTCTGTTTACCAGAAATGGAAACTCAGAAAGAACCAAGATAATCCCAAATAAGATAAAATACCTCAGTGTGACTTTAACCAAGCAAGTGAAAGATCTGTATGATAAGAACTTCAAGTCTCTAAAGAAAGAAATTGAAGAAGATCTCAGAAGATGGAAAGATCTCTCATGCTCGTGGATTGGCAAGATTAATATGGTAAAAATGGCCATTTTACCAAAAGCGATCTACGGATTCAATGCAATCCCCATCAAAATTCCAATCCAATTCTTCATAGAGATAGAAAGAACAATTTGGAAACTCATTTGGAACAACAAAAAACCCAGGATAGCTAAAACTATCCTCAACAATAAAAGAACTTCGGGGGGAATCACCATCCCTGACCTCAAGCTGTATTGCAGAGCAATAGTGTTAAAAAACTGTATGGTATTGGTACAGAGACAGACAGATAGACCAGTGAAATAGAATCTAAGACCCAGAAATGAACCCACACACCTATGGTCCTTGATTTTTGAAAAAGGAGCCAAAACCATCCAAGTTTAAAAGGTAGCATTTTCAACAAATGGTGCTGGTTCAACTGGAGGTCAGCATGTAGGAGAATGCAAATCGATCCATTCTTATCACCCTGTACACCTCTACATAAGACACACTCAAACTTATAGAAGAAACCGTGGAGAAGAGTCTTGAACATGTGGACACTGGAAAAAATTTCCTGAACAGAACACCAAATGGCTTATGCTCTAAGATCAAGAATCAACAAATGGGATCTCAAAAAGCTGCAAAGCTTCTGTAAAGCAAAGGACACTGTTGTTGTTAGGACAAAACAGCAGCCAACAGATTGAGAAAAGATCTTTACCAATCCTACATCTGATAGAGGGCTTATATCCAAAATATACAAAGAACTCACGAAGTTAGACGCCAGAGAGCCAAATAACACCATTAAAAAATGGGGCACAGAGCTAAACAAAGAATTCACAGCTGAGGAACACTGAATGGCTGAGAATTACCTAAAGAATTGTTCAAAATCCTTAGTCATCAGGGAAATGCTAATCAAAACAACCCTGACATTCCACCTCATACCAGTCAGAATGACTAAGATCAAAAACTCCGGCGACAGCAGATGCTGGCAAGGATTTGGAGAAAGAGGAACACTCTTCCATTGTTGGTGGGATTGCAGACTGGTACAACCATTCTGGAAATCAGTCTGGAGGTTCCTCAGAAAATTGGACATTGCACTACCTGAGGACCTAGCTATACCTCTCTTGGGCATATACCCAAAAGATGCTCCAACATACAATAAAGACACATGCTCCACTATGTTCATAGCAGTCTTATTTATAATAGCCAGAAGCTGGAAAGAACCCAAATGCCCTTCAACAGAGGAATGGATACAGAAAATGTGGTACATCTACACAATGGAATACTACTCAACTATCAAAAACAATGACTTTGTGAAATTCCTAGGCAAATGGATGGAACTGGAAAATATCATCCTGAGTGGGGTAACCCAATCACAGAAAAACACACATGGTATTCATTCATTGATAAGTGGCTATTAGCCCAAATGCTTTAATTACCCTAGATGCACAGAACACATGAAACTCAAGAAGGATGACCAAAATGCAGATGTTTCACTCCTTTAAAAGGGAACAAAAATATCCATAAGAGGGGATAGGATGGCAAAGTTTGGAGCAGAGACTGGAGGAATGGCCATTCAGAGCCTGCCCCACTTGTGGTCCATATATGTACTACAGCCACCAAATCTAGATAAGATGGATGAAGCTAAGAAGTGCATGCTGACAGGAAGCGGAGATAGATGTCTCCTGAGACACACAGCCAGAGCATGTCGAATACAGAGGCGAATGCCAGCAGCAAACCACTGAACTGAGAATGGGACCCCTGTTGGAGGAATTAGAGAAAGGTCTGAAGGAGCTGAAGGGGCTCGTGACCCCATAAGAACAACAATGCCAAACAATCAGAGCTTCCAGGGACTAAACCACTACCCAAAGACTATACATGGACAGACCCTGGGCTCCAACTTCATATATAGCATTGAATAGCCTTGTTGGGGCAACAGTGGAAGGAGAGGCCCATGATCCTACTAATGTTGAACCCCCAGTGTAGGGTATTGTTGGGGGGGCAGACGTTAAAGGGAGGTGGATGGGGAGGGGAACACCCATATAGAAGGAGATAGGGAGGAGTTAGGGGGCTGATGGACAAGAAACTGGGAAAGGGAATAACATTTGAAATCTAGACAAGAAATACCCAATTTAATAAAATTGGAAGAAAAAAATTTAAAAAAGAAATAAACCTTATGAATATTAATTACTTGGTCAAAACTGGCTTTCCAGAATACAATAGAATCGATAATAGGGCAATATTCTTGTCCTTATTAACTTTAACTGTCAACTTGACACAGAATATAGTTACCTGATGAGTCTCAATCATGAGATTGCCTGGATCAGATTGACCTGTAGTCATTTCTTTCAGGGGTGGGGTGAGGGTTGGGAGCTCTCCTGATTGTTAGTTGATGTGAGAAGGTTCAGATCACTGTGGGTAGCACCACTCCCTAGGTAAGTAGTCCTAGTATGTATGTATGTATGTATGTATGTATGTATGTATGTATGTATGTATGTATGTATGTATTTCTTGTTCTTCTTCTTCTTCTTCTTCTTTTTCTTTTTTTTCTTCTTCTTCTTCTTCTTCTTCTTATTCTTCTTCTTCTTCTTCTTCTTCTCCTTCCCTCCTCCTCCTCCTCCTCTTCCTCTTCCTCCTCCTCCTCCTTTTTCTTCTTCTTCTTCTATTTTATTTAATCTTTCTCTTACAGTCTAGATTTCTATCCCCCTCCTGGTCCCCCCTCTGACTATTCTACATCCCATACCTCATACCTCTTCCCCAGTCTTCATGAGGATGTCTCCTCCTCCCCACCCCTCACCCCACTAGACCTCCCCACTTCTGGGGGCCTCCAGTTTCTTGAAGGTTAGGTGCATCTTCTCTGACTGAATCCAAACACAGCAGTCTCCTGATGTATACATGTTGGGGGCCTTATATCAGCTGGTATATTCTGCCTGATTGGTGGCCCAGTGTCTGAGGGGTCTCAGGGTGGGGGTGGGGCATCCAGGTTAGTTGAGATTGCTAGTCCTCCTACAGGGTTGCCTCCACTTCAACTTCTTCCAGCTTTTCCCTAATTCAACCACAGGGGTCAGCAGTTTCTGTCCATTGGTTGGGTGTAAGTATCTGCATCTGATTCTTTCAGCTGCTTGTTGGGTCTTTCAGAGGACAGTCATAGGTCCATTTTTGTGAGCACACCATAACCTCAGCAATAGCGTCAGGCCTTGGGGCCTTCCCTTGAGCTGGATCCCAGTTTTGGCCTATCCCTGGACCTCCTTCAAGAAAGCTAGCTAAGTGTGTGTCTACAAGTGAGTCAGCAGGCAAGATTCCTCTATGGTTTCTGTTTCAAGTTCATGCTTGAGACACCCTGATTTCATCACTCCGTCAATGATGAACCATAACCTGTAAGTTGAAATAAACCCCTTTATCTTCTTAATTGCTTTTAGTCAAAGTTCAGTTGCTTTGTTTTCCTTTGTGTTTTGTTTTGTTGTTGTTCCTTTTCATCTCAGAACAATGGAAATAAAACTAGAATATTTATGTAGCAGTTCACTGAAATTGGGATAATTGTTGAAACTAGGAAAATGTAAATAGAAGGAATGATCAAATGCCAAGATCTTAATTCACAACTACCTTCTTTTCTATGAAGTTGATGAAGGATGAACTATATCCTCATGTCTAGTAGAGAATAATATTTTTGAATATATATCTTTACTTACATGAGATTTCCTTATCTTTTCCCCAAATGCGTTTTTCAGATATTCAATGGCAACAAGAGGCACCTTTCAAAGATATATCCATTGACCAACTCTCTCCAGTGAGGCCTGCTTTCCCATTTCTACCACCTCTCAAAGGCCCAATTGACCTATCATGGATGAATCCTTCCATTAGATAAGAGCCCTCAGGACCCAATAATTTTGCAAAAGCCTCACCTTTGAAAAGCACATGTGGAATATTGCATCTGATATATCATACTGAATCCAGATCAGATATAAAATTAAGGACATTCTATATATGAAAATGTAGTGATAAGGAGGAGATGGTATAGAAAGAGTGGAAACATTCTCACTGTTAACTGGAGAGTACAGAGTTGTGATACACAGGAGCATCCCGGGTCAGGAGCAGGACTCTGGGCATAGAGATGGCTGTATGTCCATCCATCTATGGTTTGTTTCTCTAAGAAGATGCTGTGTAGCAAGCAGAGCAAGATGTTAACATCTGTTAGGTTTGATGACAGCATTTTTGTCTGTCGTCAGTTATAGCTTTATCTGTAATTTCCTTATGTTTGTCATATTTTATGATGATTAGTCTTGGAAGTTGTGAAGATAACTACTGAGTAGAATTAAAAATAAATTATGTACCACACTATCCCTTAAAAAGAAAACAGGGGGATACTGAAAATGTAAGAAAGAAAGCTTTGCAAATTATAGAAAAAAATGAGAATGAATTATAACAAAAGCGACTCCAAAATATAATATAATCTTTGCTCTATCTTGAAAATGCCTATTGTGAGTTCAACCCTTATATCAGTCAACATTAAATATGAACTCGTTTTGAAAGTGTGCCTGGGACCAAGCTGTATGCTGTCTTTCATGTTTTCAATGTTTTAAGGCCCTTAGTTTTCATATCAGTTCAGAACTAAACAGTATTATGATTGGAAATCTTTTTCATTGACTGAATGAATAAAATAATTAAGAGGTAAAATGTGTTTTTAAAAGATGAAATGTTCTGGTAGATAGTCACTCCTTTTGTCTGAAAACCCTAAGTAAAGGAACTGGCTATTAAATGTACATTGTACTAAATAGATTATTAAGCAAAAATCATTAAGTGCTATATGGAGATTGATTTTTATGCTTTTAAAACGATTGCATGAGTGTTTAACTACATGTTTCAAACATTGAAATAACTGAAGGAAAATGTCAGAAAGTGCTACGGAAGAAATATCTGTGTTGCAATCTTATTCTTCCTCTGAAAACCTATCTGTACATATGACAGCATCAAGAGGTTAGCCCTTTAGGAAGTGAATTCATCACAAGGGCAGCCACCAAGATGATAAAAGAGACCACAGACTGATAGTCCATTCCATAACGTGAGCATACAGTGAAGAAATGCTACTGTCAATCAGAAACTAGGTCCTCAATCATCACTCAGTATTGAACCTACCCAGTGCCTTATGGACCTCTTAACCCTGTGAGAAATCAATTCCTGGAGTTTGTAAGCCACCTAGTCTGTAATCCTTTGTTACAGAAGGCTGAAAAGACTAGATCAAAAGGCCATAAAATATCAGACAGCACTTTTAAATATGTTTGGCACTTTCAAAGGAAAGACAAAAGGACAGCAACATGTAAAATATTGTTTAACCTAGAATTTATAGGTGGACTTTTTGATTCCTGAGAAATCTTTAAAATTCATGCAGGTTTTACATATGACAATGAACTTTACTTGAAACACCATATCCCTAACACATCCTTGGGAATTGATTGTCTTCAGAATGAGTGTGTATACATGTATATATTATGTTTCATAAAATTATTTTTTTCTATTCTTTTTTTCGGAGCTGGGGACCGAACCCAGGGCCTTGTGCTTGCTAGGCAAGCACTCTACCACTGAGCCAAATCCCCAACCCCCACAAAATTATTAATATACATACAACAAATTTATAAATTTTATGTCAACTATAAGAAACTATTTCAAATTTATATTCATGATAATAATAACCAAAATACCCTTGTATATAAAGTTTCATAAGTAAAAGGTTTGAGTTACTCTTTTAAGCTTTTATTATTTTGCATATATTATTTGTACACAAATGCATATACCATGTTCATGCAGTGCCTATGGAGGCCCCAAAACACTATCATATTTAACGATCTAGACTCACAGGTGGTTGGACATAGCTATGTTGTTGCTGGGAATCGAACGCAGGTCCTCTGGAAGAGGAGCCAGTGCTTGTAACTGCGGAGCTCTCTCTTCAGTCCGCATGTTTTGAATTATTCTTGAAATCACTTATTACATGGTTGGCTTGTGTACAAGTAATAATCATACTCTAAAATAATGGAGGTCAGAACGGTATACTGTGAAGTTTCCCACAGAAGTGAAACCCAGAGTTATTTTTAACATATATGAATTGAATTAGTCAATTCATAATGTACTTGTTTGTCAAAGGATCCATTTCCTAAAGAATGCTATATTTAGGAAATAATGCTGACACATGTCTGTAATCCCATTGCTACTTCATCGGTCTTGGCACTAATGCATTTACTCTCTGAGCCATCTTGATTTTCCTCAAGATACACTTTTAATGTTATGTCACGTGGGTACATGTGAATGCAAGATGCATTTGTATGCATGTAGACATGCGGTGTGAAATGTAGATTTAGGATGTATGAGTCCATGGGTGCATGTGTGCCGAGGTCTGAGATTGATGTCAGGTATCTTCCCCAGTCTTTTTTCACCTATGATACTGAGACGACACCTCTTGTTTTTTTTTTTTTTTTTTTTTTTTGGTTTTTTTTCGAGCTGGGGATCGAACCCAGGGCCTTGCGCTTCCTAGGCAAGCGCTCTACCACTGAGCTAAATCCCCAACCCAGAGACGACACCTCTTGATGAACCCAAAGCATGGCATTATGGCTAGTCTGGTTGTCCAGCTCGCTCTTGGATTCATTGCCTCCACATCTCACATGCTAGTATTATAGACCAGTTGCCTACCCATATTATTTTGATTCTGAGGGTGGGGGTGAGGTCTGAGGTTCTCATTCATGCAGGCACAGCCAGTGCTATACTTGCTAAGCTGTCACCCCAGAACGATATCTAATATTATCAAACATCTTTTTTATTTATAAATGTTTCTAATTGAAATGGAATTACAACACCTTATCTCTTCCATTCCATTCCTTTTGTTTTTCCTTAGACCTTTTTTTCTAATCCTTCCCACATTCCCTCCCCAAGTTAATACCTCTTTTTTTGAAGACTATTTGACTTATACATATATAAGTGTATATGTATATGCACAAATCTATAAGTACAGCTTGCTGAACCAGTCTTATTGTTTGTGCATATGACTTTGGGCTTACTGTTCTGCACTGGGCAATCAAAAAGGAGGCTCATCCTTGGGAGAGTGTTTTCCTCCTAGCACTCACTACTTACCTGCAGTTCTTTCTCAAGTGGGGTCTTGCCGTTATTTTCCCTCTTCCATAGTAATATATCCATTGACATTGTCATTTTCTGGTCTTATCTGTGCAGCAGTATCTAGAAGAGACTGTTTCACCATAGATTTTCTAGTGTTCTGGATCTTACAATGTTTCCACCTCTTATTCCATGGATGTTCCCTGAATCACAGAAGCAGGAGCTGTAACATAGTATCATTCATTGAGGCTGGGGTCCTAACTACCCATTAATCTCCACACAGTGTACAATTGTGACTTGCTGTGGTGGTCTCCCCTTGCTTTAAAGTTAGGCTTCTTAATGTGGGTTGGAACTACGTTTATCTGTGGGAAGACTAAGTTGTAGAGTGTAGTTAGGAATAATGTTGGTCTAGCCAAGTGGCAGTAGTGGATTCTTTCTTAATGTCTGTGATCAGACTGGCTCTGAGATGCTGTATATGTTTTCAATACCAGTTATGACTTACCACCCATTGAGTGGACCATGCTTAAGGTACAATTAGACAGCTCTTTGTTACTCTTAGCATGTGAATGCCACTTATTGCACCCTATGGGGATCTTGCTATGCTGCTTGCTGCCATGGTTCATAAATGTTGCAATTGGCTAGTACTGTTTAATTTCTTCCCTCCGTTGGCAGATTATATAATGTTTTTGGTACAATATAAGCTATGTAGCTAAGTGAGTGGTCTTTCAGGCCAATAGGTACTTCCTCTTAACCCCTGTGAGGCCACCAAAGGATACATAGATAGTCTATATTGTTTGTAGTATCTCTTGGACTACTCTTATCAGTCATCTACATATCTGATATTTGAAAAAGAACATTACTGCATACTATGCAGGACACATAAGATTTTGAATATGAATCTCTTAGAAGAAGAACATGCTGACATGGTATTTTTACTATAAAAAAGAATAATAGGAACAAGAAAGAAAACAATGATGAGCTCCAACAAAGAAAAACATCAGTCAGTAACTTATTTAAAAACTGAGAAATTGGGAGCATAATTTTATCTATGAGGATTTAAAGCACTGATATTATACATTAAAGCATTTTAAGGATGTTTATACCAATATTCACCAGGCCTATAAACCAATTTAGCATTGTCTTATACTCAGATTGCATGGAAAATAAGGCTTCCATCTTTAAGAATATAAAACCCAGGAAGGGTAATAGACGAGAGTTTTATGCTTATGAGCATACACTGTGATTGTTTGCTGTGCCTCAACAGAGATGAAATCATTCAGGGTTTCAGAGCAAGACAGAACCCTGGGGAAGCTATTAAGAATTCAGTATTAGCAGTTCATGGAGGAAAATGGATTCCACTTACTAAAATGATTTTAAAATGTTTTCCATAAAATGCAAATGCCACCGCCGTGGGAAGATGGACATTTTAGGTAGGCTTTATTTGAGCCTGTTTTCATATAGGAGCAATGTGTTTATTTTCAGTGGTATCCAAAATTTATGTGTCTCATGAATGGTGGACTTGTGATAAACTTTTGATGAGGGAGAAAAGTAAGATTCTGAAAGATGTGTGAGCAGCAGTCCTGAAAGCTTCTTCCCACAATAAAGAGCCTGCTGTAGCCTGCACCTCTTATTAGACTGGGATGAGGACGTTGGTCCATGATAGAACATGGTAGATCATTTTTAAGACCCACATTATCTTCAGAATCCATTTTTCCAAACATTGTGATGCTCTCAAAGAAACACTGATAATTAATGTGGTCTATCTGAACCTTACTTTTGCATAATGCTTCAAATTTCCCATGCCTACATTTAAAAAAGAAGAAGAAGAAAGAAAAGAAAAATAAGAAATGAACATTATGAAGAGTGGAAACTAACAACAAATAAAAAGAAAAGGAAATGCTTCTTTGGAAAATTAATAATCTCTATTTAGCAAAGACTATCAAATATTACATGGACTCCTTAACCTTCAGTTACTTCTCTATGCTAGTGGAGCAGGGCAAGGGTCTCCTCTCAATTGGTTCCTGCCCTAGTTTCTGGTGAGCATTCTTTCCTGTAAACAGCATGTCTGAGCAAGACTGAAATTGAGACCTTGAATGGTGGGATGGCAGAGGAAACAAAATCAGAGGCAGATCATCATTTGAACTCCACACTGCTGTGTATTCTTATCTTTCTAATTATTTCAGTAGGTAAATAGATGCCTTAAAAAGTCCTTCTGTCCATTTGGAGGGCTTCGCTTCTCATAATCTCTTAGTTCTTAGAGTACATATAATTTTTGAAACATTTAGACTTTTCTGTTGGATAACAATTTCCTGAGGACGAAGAAAATAAAATGAACAGAAAAAAAATCAGAACTTTTGCTATCCCATCTCTGTTTGTCTGTCTCATTCTCTGTATGGTTGAGTATGACAGTGTGCACATGCAAATCTGTCTTTACCCCTCCCTTCTTTAATCTCTGATGCCTGCCTTCCTATCACTTTTCTCCCCTCAAGGGAGACAGATCATTGGATATACATTCTAATAAGATTCTTTCATTAGAAGCACTATGTAAAGCCCACCCAAAGAGAAGTAGGTCCAGGAGAACTAACACATATATGAGTCACAGCTCCCAAAGGATGTTGTCACCTGACATTACAAACTCATACGTTCTCTACAGAGCCACACTTTACCTCAGACCTTAGTGCTGCACACTGTTAAATCCTTAGAGCAACCCAAGGATACAACATTGGTTTTCAGGGGTAGCACATGTCAGAGCAGTCCTCATTTTATGCCAACCTATGTGTTATGCAATATGGCCAGAAAAGAGAAAAAAGTTCAGAGTTCCCAATAAAGGGAAACATCAACAAAAAATGTAAAACCTCCTTTTAAACTGCCTGAGGATGGAAAATTAATTATGGAAAATTCTATCATACCCTGAAAAACATGATAAATAAGACAATGTGAGTATTTTATCTTTCTGAGGACTGGAGAACCATAGAAAGAGAAATATTTACAGCTATAGGATATATGTCTATTGTGTATAAAAAGAATTTACCATTAAGTCTGGTAGACAAAACTGTAGGAGATTGTGAGTTTTTCCTTTTTCTGTTTTGTTTTCTTTAGTCTTGGCATTTTGGAACCAGCCTCCTGCTGAAGTAAATTTGTCTCCAATCACAATCCCAGGTGGGTCACCTCACTCATAGAAGGACCTTTAAGAGTAACTCACATGGGCAGTAGAATGTCTACTTGCATGGGAACTCTGCCTACAACAATGTTGTCATTGTCTACACAATGTCCATAACACTTAACCCCTTACCAGTTCCTCCTGTATTCCACTGCTGAAGGCCAGCTGCAGTCTGTCACAGACAAGCCTTCTTCACTACGCTCAAGATTGTTTTCTTCTCCAGTTCCCAATTTCTCCCTTCTGTATCTGCTTCTGTTACACCTGCTCCCATTCCCCTCTCCTTCTCCTAGTTTTGATAACTTGAAGTCTCTGGAATATTAAGATATCTTATCTCCCAATTGTCCTGGGCTATTGCCACTAATCACTGAGGACTTTGAAGCTTTTGAAGCAAATGAGGAATGGGATTTTTAACATTACCAAAAAAATTTAAATATCCTAGCCACATAGTGGCTCCTGGCTATAATACTAAACAGCCTTATATAGCCTCTTAAAAGCGATAGCAAAGTTCTAGACTTCAAGACTGAACCAGAATTCAAAGCTTTCTGGTAATGGGAATGTGCCCGTGCACATGCATGTGCTTTTACTCTCTTAACTTTTGAGATCAATCTAAATCATGGAGAATAATATGTCATTAAATCCCACCCTTGATAGTCAGCCATTATACTTGCAGAAGACTGGAGAAGATAAAATGTGACATTATTTTAAACTTTACTGTTCTTCAAATAGCTCGCATACAGGTCCTGCGAAGCACAATTGCACTTCCCATCAAAATGATGTGCACTGAACAGGAGCAATCATTTCTGATGTGAATTTTTCATAGGAATTTTCAATACCTGTGAGATAACGACACTCTCTATGTTTTAACAGGCTATCACCAATATTTAAAATGAATTGATATCAATACTGTTGCCATTGGTGTTTACATACAAATCGATGTATGCATACTGAAGAGGACTTAGTTATTCCTTGATTGTTTCTCTGTAGCACTGAAATAAATATTCCCTTTCAATCTGATTAGTGGAATGCAACAAGTCCCTTGTTTAGAGTTGATGATAACAGCGGTAGCCATTATTATCTATGGAGTGTCTATTATAGCCTGACACTATCTTAGCTCTTCAGTACTCAGTGTGTTGGTTAACTTATCCCACACCAAGCTTTGGGCAGAAGTATAGATTTCATGTTTTGTCTACATATAAATGAAACAAAGAGAAGTTACTTTCACAAAGTTAGTCTAACTTTGTATTCAATGCATTACAGCCTACCACAGAGATGGGCTTCTTAACAGCTATACAGTCTAACTCATGAACAGAAAAATAAATTACATCAGATTATTAAAATGGACAGTTTTCACTTAACACCATCCTTCAACAGTAAAAATATCTGGTCATAGGCTCAATTAGTTGTTCCTGTATTTATGGCCTAAATCACTGAGAGCTCATGGTCTCGGGTGTAATAGAACACCTGCTAATTGAAAGAGTAAGATGCTCACAGCAAAAGGAAATGAGCAAAACATGAAATAAGGAAAGCCAGTTTCTCCTGATTTTAATCATTCTAACTTCCATGCAAGATTTTAAAAGTTTATGTTGTGAGACAAGTCACATGGCTCTATTTTTGTGACTTTCCTGGATTTAGTACACCACATTCCTGGTCTTGTGCATATTTTGCACTTGTAAATATTTTGCACTGTGAAAATTCTTCTGAGTAAATGACATGATCCCCTTCTCTAACTCTTTCTTTTTCCTTTTTATGGGAACCCCCCCCAACTCCATCTTCCTCAACCACCTAATAACATACTGAGAACATTGTCTCCGATTATAGTCTCAGAGGCCACACTTCTTCAGCTTGGAAGATGGCTACTCTGTCAACGGAGTTTCCTTCTTTGCCCACTGTTCAGGCCACATGTTCAGGAATAGTCTTTGAAAGGCAGCTGCCCCCAAAGAGCTTGTTGTAGGAAACCTTGGATAGAGATGTGAAACTGAAGGTAAAAAGGAATGAGAATATCAACTCATTCCCTCTCTTCTACAACTGGAAACGTATTTCAAGATATACAAAAATGGTATTCCAAATGTTTTATGCCAGGATTATTCACCTGTGGACATGTTCTATGATATAGAGACTTAACTGCATATTTGAACGGCTTTATGTATTAAATTTTTGCTTTCCCATGGTTTTTTCAACTTAAGGAAATTCTAATATTGTTCTTTAAGGCAAAGATAAGCCTAATACATCAATTAGATGACAATTCATCCAATATTTACAATTCTTACCTGTCCTCCAGACTGACTCTGCTCAATTTGTTTATCTCTACCAAGTAAACCTATTTCTTTAACACTAATGTCGACATTTCCGTTATACGCACCGATACTACTAACACACCTAAGCCTTAGTTAGAAAGTTATATCTTATCTGGGACCCAGGCACTTTGATGACTTGAGTTTAGCTTTGCATCTGATCAAGAGGGATAGAATTTGATTTAGCAGGTCCTATCCATTGCTAAAAGTAAGGTGCAATTCTCCTCATGTTTTTGGAGTTTCCATTTTTCTGTTTCTAAAGTCAAATGAAAATCCCACCCCTTTTCTACAGTTGTTTTAATCAGACTTTACATAACACAGGAACCTTGACTCTCCTTATTGATTATCATGCTCTGCCCATGCCAAAGGTAGTCTTGTCAGGAGACAAGAATGGATTCTCAGAACATATTATGTTCAGCCTTGATTAAGTATATCTATAAATTACTACATATAGAATGCAGCATGTACACACAAAAACTGTATGTAGTCAAATAACGAGTCAATGACCTACTTCTACAGTCGTGTATTTTTCTCTTCCATGTCCTTGAAAACACCTGGGGTGCTGGTCACCGAGATCTTTACCCACCTTTTTAGAAGTGTAGGTGAACCTTGATTATCTACTATCTGAATACTTTTGTGATAGAAATAGTCAAACCATGGTTAATTTTAGTCTATTAACAGGAAGTCTTTGAATGTGAGGGTTTTGTATCCAAAGCTGTACAAACACCAAAGCAGTGGACCATCAGACCGCTTTTACAGAAGAAAATACCTGTAAATAATTTCATGACCACAGATAATGTGAAAATATAGTGAAATGAGTGATAATAAGCCTTGGATGTTTACTATATTTGCTTTTATTATCATTTAGTTAATTACAAGCCTTTATGTTTTCACTTTTAAAATAACTCAGAATTCCCTACAAAATTCAAAATTGGCTCTCGCCAATTTGTATAAGCTGAATCCAGCATACTGCTGCTGGCAAAATGAGACCATTCAAGGTTTGGCCCCTTTCCTTACAAACTAATTGAGAAAATGATGCTTTTACATGGGAACCAATTAGAGGATAATGCAAGTCATTACATAGTTAAATACAAATGGGGAGCTGTAAACAAGACAGGTATTTCTTTTGTAAAGTGAAATCTCAGTCACATTCAAAGCAGGACTGTGCCTGTCCTTTTCATTTCAATATGTTCTAACATGTTCAAACACAAATGCACACAAATCAGATCCACAGGGGAGAAAGTGACAGAATGTTTTTCACTGACAGGAGGATGTTCTCAGGATCCATTATTGTGAACTGCAGGCAAAGATTAGAACTTGTTTTGGGAAAGCCAAATTGAGAGATTTCAGATCTCATCGATCAGGTTAATAATTCAGAAAGTCTGGACTTAGGATTATTTACTGAGTGGATTGATGGACTATTAGAAATAGCCGATGACTGCCCTTGGGAGACCTTGAGAAAAGTGATAGGGGAAAGTGGCACTTGGGTTTAATAAACTTCAGGCTGCTCAGACACATCTCCTAACTAATGGTTTGTGACATACGTAGCCTAGGTTTTGGCCAGCAGCGATGCCCGGTGCTATAATTGTCGTGCATATAGAGTTACTGTTTCCAAAGAAAGTTGTTGCTGTATTGAGCCAGTAATTACAAAGCTGCCAAGAGGAAGAGCAGCCACCCCCACCGAGCACACCATGATTTATCGGGTGTGTTTGTACACTTAAACAGATCTGTCTTTTTCTTCCTGCAATGTTTTCGCACCTCAATATGAATCGTTCTTCCCCTGAGTTTATCTCATTTGCATCAAGAATATTGATCTGGTTGATAAAGGGCAAAACAGTGTGTGTGTGTGTGTGTGTGTGTGTGTGTGTGTGTGTGTGAGAGAGAGAGAGAGAGAGAGAGAGAGAGAGAGAGAGAGAGAGAGAGAGATATGGGGGGGGATGAGGGAGAAAAGAGAGAACATGTGTCCACCATTCAATGACAGATTTCTTTCTTTTAAGAGCTAGAGCTCTTAAAAGCTGGCACAAAGACTGCTTTTTGTCCTTGAAATTTCTGCTGATTTCTTCTTCTGTTGGGAAACAAACTCCATTGCGAGACTGAAATGCACTTCAGTCTTGTATATGATATTTGCCCACAGAGTCTGCAGCCGGAACTGATTTATGAGAGCTCACCAATGCATGAAGACCGTAATGTTTGTGACGAATTCTTTTGCAATCATTGCAGATCAGCAGTTTTAGAAGTAGGGTTCCCATTTGGTCCTAAATACCAAATGTCTTCTGTCAAACAAATTGCATCATGATAAAACTGAGACACTTAGGAGGCTTCCCTTTGGAAAGCAGTCCAAAGTGTTCATTTTATTTTATTAACAAGCATTTTCTCTATATGATTAGAAACTTAGCCTTTCTACCCTTATAGTCACCAGTGAGTGACAGAAGCCATGGGTACACAAATCCTTACTAGAAGAGGCCCTTTCACATCAGCCCTGACTTCAACAAAGGAGAAACTTCCCTTCATATTTTCTAAAGGTATTCTTAGAAAGCTTCTCATGATAAAGTTTTCTGCATTCTAGTTGTTGAAAATCGGAGTGAATGATGTCACCAAATAGTTCATATTTCTAATGCAGGTATTGCTAGTTTCTGCAATACTTTTTTTCTGGCATAACTGGTATGTTAAGACACTTTACATTTTGCTTATCACCATAAAACATGGAAGATATAGAAGGAACCACTCTAATAGAGTGGTTCTCACCTTTCTAATGAAGTGACCCATAAATATAGTTCTTCATGTTGTGGTGATCCCCAACCATAAAACTATTCCAATTGCTACTTCATGGCTGTACTTTTGCTGCTGTTATGAACTAGAGTGCAAATACCTACATTTTCAATGGTCTTAGGTGAACCCTGTGAAAGGGTCTTTCAACTCTGAAAGGAATCACAACTCACAGCTAAGAACAGTTGGTATAATATATTAGAGGTCTCTTTTTATTCTGAGGACAGAGGGAAATGACCACTGTTTCAGAAGTTAGATTGCCTACATTCTCCAAGGTACAGAACTAAGTTAGGAGAGCTTTCTGGTCCCTGCTAACCTTGAAAATAACATTTATTATGTGTTTATAACTCAATGTTGAGATCATTATATTCTTCATAAGTGTTTCCTCAAAATGCATTTAATTTGTCTACCCAGACTGAACTGGTCTTCCTTTCAGCACAGCCTGAACTTCCAGGGACAAAAGAAAGCAGAAGTTTGCTGACCATTCTGAAGATATATTCCCTGAGAAGCTAAATACAGTAATCTTTATGGGAGAAATTGTAGCAATCTAGCTTCATATGGATATTGAAGAGCTATATCATGAGTTCCACAACAGACTTTCCACTTCCGGCCATGCAGAGGTTGAGGGAAGATATTACATTAGCAAATAAGTGTAAAAGTAAGATTCGTGGTAAAACGTCTTCCCCTCAAATAGAAAAGCTATAACCCTGTTACTTCGAGGATGAAAACGACTGGCTACCTCTGACTCAGAGTGTAAATACATTATTCAGAAAGGAGATGTGTAGAGAAAATCCTCAGCTTGCTGAAGGTACAATAAAACTACTGAATAAATTTATCAAATGAATGAATCTATTCGATACCATGACATTGTGGATGTTATAGATAGATTTACTTTCAAGGGGATTATATTCTGGTATATAATGGCATTAGTGTTTTTAAAACTAGAAGACGAAGTAGAAAGCATTACCTACCAACCTGTAGCATAAAAAAAAAATTTTACTGCACCAAGAGTTTCCCTCTTGCTCAAGGGAAAAAGAGAGGAGTCGAATTTTATGAGGGTGATGACATTTCTGCCTGAATTCATACCTCCATGGTATATAATAAAGATGCTTTAGGTACAGAAAGCAAAAAGATTTTTTTAAAAAAAAATACAATTAAACACGGGTGAAATAGCAGACACAAATGATACACAATATGTGTGTAGCAATGATTTAGATTTTCATGGTTAATGCTGTTTTCTTGTTACCATAGAAAACAGGTAAGGAGAAATAGAGAATAAAATGCAGGATGTAATTACATTTCCATTAAAAAGACACAGGTCAAATTGTAAAAAGCTATGAAATTCACATTAAGGATGTTGACCTTGATCCTTTATTTAAAACAGCTCTTATTTTATTTTTGAGATTGTGATTTAATTACAACATTTCTTTCTTCTCTTTCCTCCCTCCAAACCCTCCCTTATGTCCCTCTGCTCTCAAATTCATGGCCTTACCTTTCACTAATTTTTATTATATGCAGACACACACACACACACGCACACTCTCACACACACACATGTGTATTTTTAAATGTAACCTGTTGGATCTCTTTAATGTTATATATATTTTCACATCCGATTGTTTAGGACTGGATAAGAAATCATGTTCTATTCCCTGGAGAAGACCATCTCCGATTCTCAGCTTTCTATGGTTACGTGGTTCTTTGTGCAGGGTAGAAGTCTATTGGACTTTCCCCCATACAATATGACATGTTAGTTGGTGTCATTATTATTCACTACTTATTTGGGTAGTCATGTTAGTGAGACTTTATGTAGCTTCCTCTGATATTAGAAGATACAATCTAACAGCAAACTCTTTGATCCTCTGGCTTTTAAAATATTTGTACCACCTCAGGAGCCTTAGGTGAAGACGTATTTTGTATTCATTGAGAGTAATGTCTGCAACTCTACATTTTGAATGGTTGTTGTTTTCTCTGATGGTCTCTATCTGTTGTAGCCAAAAGGAGTTTCCCTGATGAAGAGTGAAGACTAACTTACCTGTGTGTTAAAATGCCATTGGTTTTAAATTATAGTTTTGGATTATGCTAGTTTAATGAATAAGTAGCTGTAGATTCTCCTCTGATGACCAAGGTTTCGCTACTTCTGAGAAGTTAGCTAGGTGTCTAGTGGCAGACATGGTCTCCCTGTTATTGTTCAGGATTTAAGTCCAGTTAGATAGCTATTGGTTTGTATAAGTTATGTATGCCGCCAATGTATCAATGCTATGCTGTCATTCATGTGAGGTTCAGATTGTCAGAGATATCATACATACATACGACTGTTGGTTAACTCCCTCGTTTAACAGCTTGCTTGGAGTGTTTAAGCCCATACCACCCTGAGCATGCACAATTTCATCTGATCTGGGAAGCTATGCACAGTTAAGACTATAGAATACTTAGAAAGGAGCTCTTGATCTTGAAGACCTAGTTCTAAGTTTCTTTCTCAATAAACTTAGAAGATGATAATTTAATATGTAGGAGAAGATCTCAATAAAAGTTGCATATAACTAATAATTATGCATGAGGAATCAATCAACATGTAGGTGATTGCTGATTTTTGAAAAAGAATAGTCATAAATCTCCAGTAATGTTTAATTAAGTTATATTCATACATTATTGCTATTATTAATGTTTGAAAATTGCTTTGAATAGATGCCAAAATAAATGGAAACACTCTAACATATTGAAAACATTAAAATTCCTAAGTTAAGGAAAATTTTTGTCATAAGTAAGTATCATGAATTAAATAGTATTTTATTTGTATTTATTTGAAAATAAATAAGTTTGTACATGGGATAGAATAGCATGAAGGGAGACAATTGAAAGCTACCGGAATACCTGGATGAAAGAATTTGGGAAGCAGCAACAGAATTGGAGAGGAGTCTGACACCTCTGTAACTACAAAAAGACATATGTCACCTAATTGGTTAGGTGAAAGAAAGGAGTTGTGTTGGATGGTGGAAGGAAGAACAACTGTCTCAGATTCAATAACGATTCGAGCGGAGATTTGAGTAGAAAGAAGAACCCTTAAGATTTAAGAGGAGAAATGCATTCAGGAATTTAGAAAGTAAATTCAGTTAATTATTGATGGAGCTTAGGAAATTTAAGGAGATGCCAGCCATTAAACAGACAATCCTGGAATACATATGCCTAGGGATTTAGAAAAAAATTGTATCTAGAGACTGGGACTTAAGATCTATGATTGTTACAGGGGCATCGGAACTATAAGACTGAACCAGGTTGCTTTCTTAGTTCCTCTTACAATGCCTCTCTTGAGTGGGCATCATTTACATTTAGAGCTTATGTTAGCCCTTTTATGTTGGCATGACCAAACACATTGATTAAGGCAACTTGAAAAAGAAAGCACTTAGCTTAGGTATTCATAGTTCCAGAGAGTTAGGACCCACGATCATCACTGTGGAGAACATGACACCAGGCAGGCAGATATGGCAGTGGAGCCATAGCCGAGACCTTGTATCCTATCCTCAAGGACAGGCAGAGAGCTGACTGGAAATAGCATGGACTTTTGAAAAGACAAAAACTACCCCCAGTGTCACACTCCCTCTAACAAGATCACCAGCTCCAAACCCTTTCAATTTCCAAATGGAAACCAAGCATCCCAATAGAGGACCCTATGAGAGCCATTCTCATGGAAGCTACTACAGTAGTTCCTAGGTAGGAAATAGACTTACAGAAAGTTCAGTCACAAAACTGGCAGGAAGGAGAAAACAAAACGAATGAAACAAAACCGAAACAAACAAGCAAAAAGGAGGCAAATAAAATTTTACTTAAATCTAAAAGTGTTTCATCATGCCAAAAGCTCAAGTAATCAAACAAACACACAAAACAAAGAAAAACCAAAACAATCAAACAAAAGCAAAGACAGGAAATGCCCGTTGTATTCAGAGAAAACAGTACTTCAACAATGAACAAAGCAAATGCATTGTTATTCATAGCAATGAACAGCCTGTTAAAACATGTACAAGGCTGTTGTAAGATATATAGTTTTGTACTTGAGAAACAAATGCCTGTGTTAGCATTATAATAAACGTATATGGGGGAGCTTTGAAAAACAGAGGAGATGGAATTTGCAGGAAATGAATTTCCAACTTAACATCATTGTCATACATGTTAAAGTGGAGAAAGAAGGTAGAGGGTGTTCAGTAAGACATGTGAATGTTCTGGATCAATAGATGTATACTCCTTAGAAATAGTTACCCATCTAAGACATATTGCATGTTAGGAATGGACCTGAATTGGAATTATTACAGTAATCAGGATTTGCCATAGAGTAGTAAAGAGTATAAATTAGTTGTTGGATCTGGGGAGATCAGAAGCAGAAATGGCTTTCTTTAAAATTCCCATGGCCTTGTGAAGGTGGTTAATTTCAGAAGGGGAGGCCATGTTAGGAATAATCAAACCAATGATTGTTAGTGAAAGTGCAATGGATAGAACCTCGGGTGCTCCTGACTTTGTGTATGTAAAAGAAAAAGTTAAGGAAGTTCTGAAAAAATTATTCTCAGATAAATGTCTTTACCAGAGTAAGATGCTTGTACAAGGAGCTAGTCTCCTTAGGTATCATGGTATGTGCCTGTAATCTTGAATTTTGAATGGGGAGGTAGGATGATTACAAGGCCAAATTTCAGCTACACAGTGTCCTGGAAACCAACTTTGTTAGACTGTGTGAAACCCTTCTCAAAATCAGGGTAGGAGGACAGAGAGGGGTGATATAAATTTGGTAATCATAATAGCAAACTGTCCTGTCTCTGGACAGCTATAGAGCATTGTTTTATCCAAGTATCGCAATCAAAGCCAACTGAGACAGCAAGTCCATGTTAAAAGGATTTGCTTTAGACTGTCAGTTCCCAACACTGAAGGTTAGCCCTGTTTTCTAAGTGTTATAGTAGATCTGTTTCTTGGGTTTTCTGTTCTCCACTTTCTTCATCTATAAAGACTGAAATCCAGGACTCAGATGATTGTAGTAAGGATGGACTAGCAATTTTATGCAATTTACTTTTTGTTATAAAACTCTTAATCTCCTTCTCCCATGGAGACGATGTCTACATTACAGATATTGGCTCTGGAGTATTTTTTGCCTCCCATTCATATTATTCATGGTTTCCCACATCACCAGTATGAGGACCACTTAGCCAGCTTCCTTTCAACCAGAAATTACCTGCTTTCTGTGGCCTCCACTACTTGTTCTTGCTGTGTAGATCCTGTCACTGAACAAGCCTGATGTCACATCACATTTTTTGTTAAGAGAAGATTTCCTAAAAGGCTGAAGGTAAGAGTTTGTTGTCGAAAGATCTGAAACTCCTAATAAACAGTAGAAAAGGAAAAGGCCAACAACACTTAAAAATTATTAGATGAAGCAGTGAGGATTAGAGTCCATGAAGAAAGAACAGAGTTCAGATTGTCAATATGGCAGTAAATGTCAATAATGGGGACTGAAACAGAAACTCAAAAGGCACCTGGAAAACATAAATTCAATTATACACAGATAAAACCAGTAAAAAGAAAAAGGAGAAGTGCTTTCAGGATAAATGAGCTTCCTTTTTAACTTACTTCTTTTTACAATGGAAATTATACTCTAAATGTCTCATGGAATTCATGTATTCCATCAAGAAATTTATGATATAGCCAGAAAGGAAAGACGTAAAATAAAAAAAAAAAAAAAACCGGGAGAAATTCAACAAGATCGATCAAGGAAATTACAAAATACTTTTCTGGGCATGAATGAAAAAATTGTGTGTAGTAGTTATTACTCTTTAGTTTAGAAACATAAAGATTGAAGAATACTTTATATATTTTTTTATAAAAATCATTACATTAAAATTAGAAATGACTCTGAGTTATTAACTACCTTTTTTAATACTAGTAAGCATTAGCCCTAGGTTGCACAGGAAATAGAAAAGTTTAGAGAAAATGCTGTCAATAACAAAACTGCAAAAAGAAAGGTAGAAGAAGATAAATTTATCATCAATCTCACTTCACTTGATACATTGGCACACTTCTCTCATGTAAGTTCAGCAATAAAGAAATGGACAAGGTAAATTAACATATATTAATTGTACAAAACAATTTGTTTCATCATGGCACTTAAACGTATGTCTATAATATACTTTGAACATATTTCCCCTTTCACCTGTTTTATGCAGAGGGAACACAGGATCTATCCTGAAGTCATTTAGTCTTCACTGGGGGGCAGAGGGAGAGTTGCAATCCAGTTATGGCTACCTTCAGAAGCAATATCTCACATCGTGTGCTCCTTAAGATAAACATTTCTACTGCTCCAAAGCTTCGTCTTCCACAAAGCTCAAAATCCTGGTTTATCCAGGCTTGCTCATGTGTTTCTCTTAGTACCTTTTTCAGAGACATGGGTGGCAAGTAGATGGACAATTCTCAGAAAATACAATGTATCCATGTCACTTTTGTACCAAATAGAAATTTTCTCTGTAAGGGGACAAGTATATAAATCAGGCAGAACTTAAAACAATCACATAGTAAATATTCATTATTAATGATAGAGAAGACACATGTTGTATATTAAGAAGAAAAATGCACAATAGCCAAACAATAAAATCTTTTAATTCATTGGTGGTTGAGAGCATGAAATAAATATTCACAAAGATATATACATACATGCATACATACATACATACATGTACACAACAAATACACACAAAATAAAACATTACCACACCAGTGACTCTCTTTTGTCTCTTTCCTGCAAGTGCATACACATTTATTTCCAAACATACCTTTAAAGTTACATTCACACTTAAAGCACATTATTAATAAAATGATAATACTATTAATATTAGAAATATTCTACATCTACACCAATCAATTGATTTTCACAAAAGAGGGAAAGTGAATGAAGAGAAGGGCAAAAACTATCTTAAGAAATACAATGAACGATCTCTCCCTCTGTCCTCTCCTTAGCCAAGGCCAGACTTTATAAGCTCTTTTTAGACCAGTTTATAAATTGCTGTAGACTCCAGTAATAGAATTTCATAAATAAAAACAGATGACAGAAAGTACCTTACTATTGTAAAATGAATCAATACATTCTGAATTTTGACTTCCAAGACCGTGGCTCAGGGACATGTTGTTTGCTCTATGGAGGGCTGTATGAATTCTGGATAAAACAGATATGATCTATTTTGAATCATTTCTGTTATTGAATTTTTCTCGCATAAACAAAATAAGCATTTCTAAATGAATCACTTGAGAAATGCTATTACTTTTACCTGCATCACCCCGAATTTATCCTCTGTGAGGATGCTAGCTCCTAAACGCTCCATAAGGCAAAAGACTATTGAAATAAAATTTCAAACCTATTGTTATTGCCAATTAAGATGTTTAGTAACTTTGTAATTTCTAGAATTTACTTCCCTGGCAAAGTATTCTTTTATTGGTAAAAGATATACTTGAAACTGTTCGTGGGACCCCTGTTGGAAAAGTTGCTTTGATGATGTGCAGCTCCAGAGTTTTCCAGAATTTATACCACTGACTGAACCTGCGTCAAATATTGCATAGGTTGTGCAGAAAGGCAGCTTACTTTCACCTCAAAGCACACCTGCGTCACAGCCACTGCTTTTGTATTACAATAGTTTTTGGTTGGTTGGTTGTTTTAGTATGTCTTCATTTAGAGAAATCTTACAGTTTCACTTAAAGAAACCAAGAGTTTGAAGGCAGTGCTTTGTATAAAATCAACTAAGATCCTCAATGGCTCTACACTTGTGTGTGTGTGTGTGTGTGTGTGTGTGTGTGTGTGTGTGTGTGTGTGTGTGTGCGTGCGTTTGTGTGTGGGAATGTGTGTGTATGTGTTTGTGTATGGTGTATGAATGTGTGTGTTTGTGGTGTGTGTTTGTGTATGGTGTGTGCGTGTGTATGTTTGTGGTGTGTGTGTGTGGTGTTTGTGTCTGTGTGTGTAGTGTTTGTGTATGTGGTGTAGTGTTTGTGTATGTGTGTGTTGTGTGTTTGGTGTGTATGCATTTGTGTATGGTGTGTGTGTATGTGTGTGAGTGTGTGTGTGTGTGTGTGTGTGTGTGTGTGTGTGTGTGTGTGTGTGCTGAACTTAATCATTTGGGCTGTTTGTGCTTCCTTGAAAATAAAATACAGACTAGAGTTGACTGGAGAAATCTGAGGAATCAAATGAGATTGGGTCTCCTTTCGAAGTTTCCTCTGGACTCCAGTTACTTCTCGTGTAAAAACTCTGGAGGGATGTGTGAAAGTTGTACTCTGTTCGTCCAATTTTCTAGCTGTTGTGAATTTTTCTTGTGTACAACAGAGCTAACCATCCTTCAAAGTGATTTTTTATTTTACTCTAATCCGTCCTAACTAGGTTGTCATCTTTTAGAGTAGTCATGAGCTGCCAGATCTAAGTACAAACTTAGGGAGTCATATAACATATGCTCTGAGTGGTCTCTTACAGTCAAAGAGAAATAAATTCATAGCATCATTTCTATCAATGCAATGCAAAAATGATGTCGTTATTCTGATAACTTTCAGAAACTCTAGCCATCATTTAACTTTATGAATTCCAAAAAGTACCAATTTTGTAATTGAGGCAATCTTTGAGACCACTTAGTGAAAATAATATTAATATTAGTAAGGAAGTGTCCAATATTTTATAAAATTAGAAAGTTAGATACTCTAATCGCCAGAAATGATATGTGAGAAAATTTCTTTGCACAACAAGACTAAAGTAGGTGAGTTTACTTTTGCCACTGTAACAAATTATCATCATAACTTAGGAAATTGGAGCAACCAAGTCCATTACTGTGCAGTTATATCTAATAAGTGACCTAACTGACCAACACTGACCTAAACAAAACAAAACAAAAAAAACAATAGGCAGATTAACAAGCAGAGTCATGTGAAAATAAAATGTTTCAGTACAACATAGAGAACAATCTGCAGAGTGAAGAGACAATGTACAAAATGAGAAAAAAAATGCCATTTATACACCTGGCAAAGGATTAATGTCTAAAATATATGAAGATCCCTATAACTCAACATCAAATTATTGAAGCAATAAATGAAAGGTTGAATCAATCCGACATTTTTCAAAGGGATAAGTAGAGGTGACAAATCAGCATAGGTTTAAGAAATAACCATTCAGCATCCTGAGCTCTCTGAAAAATACCTCTCGCTGTTGCATTGAAAATCTATCTTACCTTACCAGAGTGGTAATTGGAGAAGAGAAGGAAAAAATGAAACATATGCTGACAAGGGTGGGTGAGTGGTGAGTACCATTCCTCACAGATGTCAGGAATGTAGGCTAGGCAGCCATGTGGAAGTCAATAAACTAGAGCTATCATCTGGTCCACTTCTATCACTCCTGAGTATGTACCTGATCTTTCACAACTCAGTAACTTTTCATTCACCACAGAATCACCTGTTGTTTTAAGGATTTAAGACTAGCATGAGGCAGCGGGGCATCTAGGATGAATTAGAAACTGAGTTAAATAGATCTCGTGTACTTGTATCTTTCTTGCCTTGTCATGGTATCCAGTAGCTTTTTCCATGCGAAACAGAATATATTTTTGAGTTTGATATTAAAGTGTGACAACAGACATTTAAGAACTAGACCAATTCATATCACTAGGATTTTTCTTATACATTTAAGCTTTGAACATCTCTTTCTGTCAAGACCACTCATTTTTTCCAGGGTTTGCAGAGATGTATTATACTCATTCTCTTCATGGAAGGTGTGCTCGATAGTTCTAAGTCAACTTGACACAAGTTAAAGACATCTGAAAGGTGGTAACTTCAATTAAGAAAATGCGTGCATAGATTAGGCTGCAGGCAAGACAGTTAAGACATTTTCTTAGTTGGTGGATTGATAGGAGAGGGCCAAGCTCATGGTGGGTGGAGATACCCCCAAGTTGTGCTATTTGCTTCTATAAGAAAGCACGCTGAGCAAGGCATGAGGAGCAAGCCAGTAAGCAGGACTCCTCCATTGCTTCTGTATTAGCTCCTGCTGCAGATTCCTGCCATATTTGAGTACCTGTCCTGACTTCTTTTCATGGTATACTGATGTAGAAGGGTAAGGCTTCTTTGTGGTCATGGTGTTTCATCTTCGCAATCGTAACCCTAATAGAATATGAATAGGTATGAAAATAATGGGGTATTGCTGTAACAGACCCGACCATGGTAATTTGAAGAAGATTATGGAAGGACTTTGGAATTGTGGGCTAGAAAAGTCTCTGAATGTTGTGAGGAGAATATTGAATGCAGTCTAGATGACAGAAGTCTGACTTGGGAAGTTGAGAAGGAAGGAACTTCCTTCAGAGGGAAGTTGAGAGCCCATTCGTGACTCTATCAGGACTCTTTGCTATTTTGCATTGAGAATCCGTGGTTCTGGTTAGCTAGGGCTGAAGAATCATCTGTGATTAACAAGATATCAGAAACATTGAAGTAAAATCTTTACCTTACTGGGATAATTAATGCTGGTCTGCTGGCAAGAAGTTTGCAGCGATTAAGAAGAGACAAGGATCATTGAAGTGAAACCTTCTGAGATACGATTTTTCAGTGTTAATTCATGAACATTGTGTTTCAAAGGCAGCAAAGGTTGTACATTGTGGTGGAAGCTGAGCTAGGGTCACCTAGGTTCTTCTGGGTTCATGGCATGAAGGGGTCATTCAGAGCAACTGAGGCTTGACACTGTATGTCAGGACTGGAATTCCAGAAGAAAACTCAGGAGAGGCTATTGGTGAAAGTGCAGACTAGTTGCAGAAAAGTACCTCAGCATATTGGAGATACTAGTAATATTGGTAGACCACAAAGAAAGTCAGCTACCCTCAGCCAGGAAGACAGGTTCTGCATGTTGCAGAGGGCAGAGCCAGGGAAGAGACCAAGATCCTTTAGGCGATCCCAGACAACCAGGAGTAAAAACAAGATATTGGACACTGAGTGATATATACTGTTAGAGTTTGGTTTTCCTTTGATTCAATTGTGACTGTGCCCCTCCATGGCCTCTTCATCTGTATCCAGGTTCTTGCCCTATCTGACTTCTGGTCCTTAATTCCTTCAATAATTTCCCATGGCATGAAAATATAAATCAAATAACCCCTTTTCTTCCCAAATTGCTTTTGCTCATGGTGTTTCATCATAGCAGTGTTAACACAAACTAGGATAAAGGGAAATCACAGAACAATCAGTTTAGTCTTAATCTATCCATATATCCAAATATCCAGTCATATTTTACATGATTATCTGAGTTACTTTATTATTGCTCAGATGAAATATCATAATGAAAAGGAGGAATGTGTAGTTGCATTTAGTTCATGGTCCCTGAGGGATATAGTCCATCATGGATTTGTCAGTAGTCGGGGAAGGCATCGTGGTGGCAGAAGTGGGTTGGCTGAAAAAATCACATCCACATATTGGAATTAGAGAGTGAGCAATGAGGAAGCTCTGAGAGTCTCAAGGAGGCTCCTGGAGAGATTGCTCCTTGGGTAAGGGCACACTTTGTTCTTGCAAAGGACCCAGATTCAATTCCCAGCCCAGATATGGCAGTTCAGAACTGCTTTAAATTCTAGGTCCAATGGATACACTGTCCTTCTTATCTTTTGCAGGCACCAGACACTCAGGTGTTGCACATACATATATGCAGGTAAAACACACTCAAAAAAGAATTATTTATCTAATTAATTATTTAAACCCTCAAGGCCTACCTTCAGTCACTGATTGCCACCAAAGAGACTATACCTGCTGCTGTAAGTTCTACAGTCTTTCCAAACAGCGACATCCTGTGGGACAAAGTGTTCAAACACATTAGCCCATGAAGGACGTTCAAACCAAAGCAGTGACGCCCCTCTTTAACTTGTTTTGCTTGTATAAAAGAAAATGCTTGCAATGTTTATTCTCTTTGTCAAAGGTGGATTGGTACAAGCCACTGTTGCATGTTTTCCCTCATTGCCTTGTCTTTTCAACCTGTGCCTCAGGGATAATCTTGAAGATAAAAATGACAGTGGGTCACGAGACAAAATTGCAAAGGATCAGACAATTCTAAGTGTTGGTGGGTAAATGTCTGTGGAGCTCTGATATAACAGGCTAAGATTGATTGCTGAACCACCATCAATAATTCAGGAAAACATAAGGATGACATATATATATATATATATATATATATATATATATATATAAAATTTTTATCAGACTGACATATAATTAAACAAAAATGGAGGATACATGAATTGAAGCACTTTCTACAGAACACCTAAAGGAAAACTCTCTGACTTGAGTGGTTTGAAACTTTGGAGTTACCTGAACACTTATGAAATGGTGATTTCAGTTCAGTAATCTAGGAAAATATAAAATCCCCTACATGTTCTAGTTTCATTTTTTGTGGCTATGATAAATTACTCTGGTAAAAACAGCTTAAGGTTATAAAGGGCTAATTCAACTTACAATTCCAGATTTCAGTCCATCATTGAGGAGATGTCAAAGCAGGAACCCAAACAGCTAATCAAACCACATCCACATTCAAAAGCAGAAAGAAATGAATGCAGCTGTGTGCCCTGTGTGATCCATCTACCTTTCTCCTGTCCCGTATAGTTCAGAATACCTGCCTAGGGAATGGCGTTGCCACAAATGGCTCAGTCTTCCTACATCAATTAACGCTGAAGACACTCCTCCCATAGGCAAGCTTAATTCAGACAATTGTTAAACTGACACTAAGTTGTGTAAAGTTGACAGTGCAGTTAAAGCTAACCAGCCCCAGATGGTATGATGATAACAGTGCTCTTTCTGAGAACCTACCAGCAATACTTAATGTATTTCTTCCTATCAGAGGAGCTTCCAGTGTACAAGGAAAATCGGTAATAATGATCACAAAGTTACAGAATATGGAAGAGCTATATGGCAGCCTCTGGGGTTTATGAGCATTACACAAAATAGTATCTTAATGACCATAGCACAGGGTCCAGATGAGTCCCAGCCAAGCGTCATACTCACTAAGAGAAATCCTTGTCAGTCACTTTCTGGTGACTCATTATCCCTGCGTGTTTTAATTTTCAAACTAAGGATGAGTGTTTTGTTTTGGGTTTCCATCAAAGATGTTAATAGGACCACAGTTAGCAAATATAGCTACAGACACAGTCTTTGTTGCTGTACGATTCTCCATCTCTTGCCTACTTACCATCCATTTCCCCTCATGCTCCTTGAATCCAATTTGTCTTAGCTTGTATTCTCTCCATTTTCTTGGTATTCTTCTTATCTCGCCATGTGATGTATTATTCAAATGCCCAACTCCTTTTATTGCTAATTATATATTAACCAGGTTCTGACTTCATTCTTCTCTGTATTGAATCCTGGTCGAGGCATGACACTGACAGAAAGGATTCCTAGAGCTCAGAGGAAATTTTGGCAAATGACAGTTCTCTTTTAGGGCTGTTAGTCTTAATGGAATATTTGATAAGATGGTAATAACCCCTGAGATCCTTTTATAGCAAACCCAGGGGCGATATATATATATATATATATTTTAACAGTCCCGATGACTTTTATTTATTCATTTAAGTTTTTGGTGAGGTCATTTCTGAAGTCATTTCACAATGACAATTTCTTCAAACATGTTAAACATGCATGATCCAAATGTTCTCCCTCCTGTCAATTATGTATCTTGGTATGTAAGGAAGTTATTCTCCAGCCTTCTGTTTCAGTTGCAGACTGAAAGTCATCTCCCTGACTCCCTTTTAGAAGTGAGGACTTACTGACTATATCCCTGGAATTATGCTCTGATTAGTTTTTAGGATCAACATTTTGTTTCCTAAAGCACATATTCTCACCTATGTGTTATCTAGTTATATCCTTTATTATAAAATCCCTTCTCTAGGTAATTCTGGCATTCTTTCCTGTATCCAGTGGTTAAAATCTAAGTGTTTCCTTTAGGAACGAAAATATTGATTGCCCTTGTGAGTTTCATATTGAAATATAGTGCTTCTGTTGTTTCAAACATAAGGTCCAATTAACAATATGAATGGGCAGGCAATACACACATTTCGACGGTAGTAATAATGATAAGTGTTAACATTTATTGAGTCCTTTACTGTTCCAGACACCTTGCAAAGTGCTTTGCAAAGGAATTCTAATTTAATTCTGGAAGCAATCATATAAGGAAGCAACAACTAATGTCCTCAGTTTTGAAAATGTTCATGCTAAGGTTTAGAGAGGCTGTGCGATATTGTTCAAGGTCACACAGAAATAGGCAACAGCGCTCGTCATCATAATAAAATAATACAGAAACAGACTTATCTCAAAGTCTGTGCCCTTTTAATCACTGTGCAGAATTGTTTTGGCCAAAGTGTCCTAATTTTGCATCTGGACATTGCCATGGCCAAAGAGAAAATGCATTTGTATCTCAGATGCAATCCCCTTCAGTATTCAGTTTCATTGTGAGGCAGCCATTAGCGTTTCATTGTTTCAGATTCCATTTATGCTACAGGGATGAAGCGAACAGTCAACCTGTTTCATTACACCATCAACCTTAATTAATACATTTAGAATAATGGCTTGGAATTTATTTAACCAAAATAATAACTTCATTTAGCATAACGACTTGGTGCATAGGTGGCATTGTGAGTTACAACATTCCTACTGCTGTTTCCAGAACATTTACCAGGTAGCTAATGGGAAATCACCTTTGTGATACTGTGACACCTGTTAATGCCTTGTTTCACCTCTGAAGCCTGATCTCTTTATGTGAAGTTAGGCGGCCATTGTCACTTAAATGGGGGCCAAGTGAATTATTAATTATTTTAATAGCATTCAGACGGTTTGCTCTGTTACGGAGTTTTGTGAGGCTGTAGTTTGAGCTTGATAAAGCACATCCCTCCTCACCTTTATAAATGGTTTGAAGAGTCAAACTATTAGCATTGACTAGGAGTTAATCCAGCTAGGATTTGTATATATTTTCATTAAAATTTATCCCTTTGTACTGATAACCTTTCCATTTCCAGGATCAATATGAGCTGTTAGTCAACAGCAGAAAAATTGTCAGTTCATTTACTCTGTATCTTAATGTCCTTTCTATGTCTAGCCAGTAGAATAATGTTTCCCAACCACCCTGTCTTCTCAGTGAAGTAAATCAGCTTAACTCAATCAATGTTTCAACTATGTCGGAACGTGAGTGGAGATGGCTAGCTGCCCATGATCTGCATTCTCCTTCATCTATGGATAATGGACAGGCTAATCCTTTGAAGCTGCCATGCTTGGTATTGGAAAGTCAGTGAAAATCACTGTGTGCAGTATTGTCCTTGAGACTTTGGCTACCTTGGCGCTTCTCCATGTTCTAACTGCTTTCCTCTCAGGAGAAAAGCATGGTCCTGCCTACAACCTATTTTCTACCAGGTAGATAAAAATAGGATACTAAGGACAAGCTGCCCAGTCAAAGAGATAGGTAAGGAGGTGATGCAAAGCACAGAGCTATATAGCAATGTTTCTTAACTCTGTTATGGGAGCATTAACAAGCCTGTAGATTTTAAGCTTTTCTTTTTGAAAGTAGTTTAGTCTTAGGTCAAAATTTTGATTACAATGACTGCAACTGGTCTACAAAAGTAAATCAAATCTAAGAGAGGTTTGTGGTACAAGAGAAAGAAACCTACTTGAAGGGGTTTGCAACCCCATAGGAAGAACGACAATATCAATCAACCAGACACCCCAGAGCTCCCAGGAACTAAACCACCAACCAAAGAGTACACATGGAGCAAAACATGGTTCCAGCTGCGTATGTAGCAGAGGATGGCCCTATCTGACATCAACGGGAGGAGAGGTCATTGGTCCTATGAAGACTCGAAGACCAGGGCAGTGAGGTGGGAATGGGTGGGAGGATGGATGGGGTAACACCCTCATAGAAGCAGTGGGAGGAGGGATGTTATAGGTGGCTTGCAGAGGGTAAACCGGGCAAGAAGATAACATTTGAAATGTAAATACATAAAATATCCAATAAAAATTCTAATTTGTCTATGAAATTCTTATGAAAACATTAAGTGATATTATAGGGTCATTATTAGGGTAGAAGAATGTGCTATCTGATTTGAAACTCTGTCAACCATTTAAAAATAAAGTGAGGCACTGAAATATTTCTTGGTATGGTTAGCAAAACATAAAATGAGTTCTGTTGCAGCAATGTGAACCATTGATTTTTCTTCATATGGACTACAGTTTCACCTCATTAAAAAAGAAAATATTTAATACCATTTTGCCTTGGAGATTATGTAACTCCTCATGAGGTTATTGAAACAATAATTGAGGAGCAATGACTATATATTAAATTCTAGTTAACTGTCCTAATATTATGTGTGGTTTATGTTCAATGAAATGACCTTGCCAGCTTAATAGGACTTTAGTAACTTTGGTAAACCAAAATATCAATATGGAACATTGTCATCAAATTTTCAATGATTGTGAAATGCTTTGTTATTGAGTGTGTGAAGAATACCTCTTGTCTGTGCTCATTTGTCCTGATAATAAGTGTTTGTGGGGAGCATGGATAAGCATGGTGGAGTGGTTTGTAAAATCAGAACCAACTATCTAAGAAGGATAATTAAGAAAAAGTTTTCTTTCCCTTGGGAGAAACATATTAGTCAACATTTATCATTTATTACATCTAAGAGCTGGTGACATGAGCACTACATATTTTCTCTTTGGTTTGTCAAATATTTATTACCAGAAAATGTCATCCACTCTATTAGTTTAAGAGAAAGCAATGTTAAACATTAGTGACTATGGAGTTGGAAAGGCACTGCCATTTCAGAACTCTCTGAGTTCTTTCCACATATGCCATACTCAACTCAAACAGGCAAATGGAGTACATGCCAGTATGTTTAAATTAATCCAAAAGCAAAAGTGAAACAAGGTCCAGCAAAAATATGAATTGAACACCAGGAACAAAAGTTAGCACCACTGTGAATTCCTTCATTCTAAATAGCATGATGTATGCATATGACCTCTCAGTCGGTATTCAATTGCTTAGATGACTAGAAGTCAATTGGGTGGGCAAATCATTAGCATTCTTGCTTGAATTCATCATCATGCAATGGTAAGAGGCCAATACCCATGTATAGTTATAATTTTGTATATACTAAATTTCAAAAAATGTATTGAAGCTATGGAATAAGACCCATATATTTATGAAATTGAAGGGATATTATACCAATAATGACATTCTTGCTATTTATATCTCAATGGTAAGGCTATATGCAGTTTAAGTATTTGCACAATTCTCCAAAAAGTACAAACCATTTATCTTAAATAGATAATGCAAAATATAAATATGAGAAGCTGGTATTCTTTTCACATTGGCAGATTGAGGCATTTAATTATTGTAATCATACCTCCTTACTTCATCAAACTTGTTCCTTCTATGTATTTTCATGTTGATATTAACATTTCAATGTCTTTTGTACTATACTAATTCATTAAAATAGGTTTCAAAAAATACGTCCAATGCAATTATTTTTTCCAACAGCATGTTTTGCAGCCATGGCTTTGACCTTAGTACAGTTGGCTACGAAGGTCAGAAGAGAGAGTTGCCCTTATGATCTTTAATTGAATTAGGATAATGACTTTCCTGGCAATCAGCCTCTATGTGTGTCCTCATAGATCACTTTCCCTGTGACCAGCCCTGACTGCAATGCCCCATTTCCCTCCTAGCTTGCAGGCATGCCTGTCTCAATATTCATCTGACTGCACAGTGATGATAATTATTATCTTTTTTTGACTCAGCTAATTCTGTTTGTAGCCTTCTCCCTTCCTCTGTGGAAATCCCTCCTATGGTCTTTAACAAGGGAACATATAAAAATAAAAAAATTGTTTCTTGCAAGACATATTTACCTTTTTATTTTATGCTTTGTTAGCTGAGATTTTACTAGCAAAAAACAAATGAATACCCCCACACACATACATACACATACACACACGGGCATAGACACACACATGGAACACACACACACACACACACATGTGTGCACACACACACACACACACACACACACACACACACACACACAACACATACAGAGAGAGAGAGAGAGAGAGAGAGAGAGAGAGAGAGAGAGAGAGAGAGAGAGAGAGAGAGAGAAGAATGTGTTCAGGAAAATCACAGAAAATGAGGCAGAAAGAATTTAAGAGCTAGATGATAGAAATGACTGTGGCAAAATGGTGTCTCATGGACACGATGTGGCTGCTACACTCTTGAACTTACAGTGGGTATGACTATCTGCCCAAGACCTGAAGAAGATGATCCTAGACAAAACTCCAGTACTCAGGAGCTTCTCCTCAGTCCTCCAGCCCTAACTAAAGAGTCATCGGTAGTTGTAAGCTTCAGAGGGAGGAGGAACATTCTTCCTTGGGTGATGTGGTTATTGCTATGTTGCATACCCATGCACATGTGAGCAGCACGTAGGACACTTAGGTTTGCCCTGTCTGTTTTTCTTGAACTTGAAGGAGCAGAGAAATACAAAAATGGGTTTATGAATGTGGATCACTGTGAACATTCTAAGACAAAGACAGGAGAAGGCAAGGTTATAGAGTAAAGCCTCTAGCTCTTAAGAGAACGGTCTACTGCATATTCTGTGTTAAGATGCATCGGTGCAATGAGATGCTGGACAAAGTGTCCAGATAATGTCAAAGGAGAACATTTTTATGTCACAAACATGTCTGCTAAACTGAAGAACATAGAAACTTTCTCATATTAGGTACAGAAAGTCACTCTAATTACAAAAGCAAAGTATAACTTAAGTCTTGTTTCAAATGCTATGTTGCTGCAAATTAATGGGTATAGTTTTCCTTGAATTGTTAAGAGATTAGTTTCAAATCAGACATCCTTTTCTGCTGGATCTTACCACCCCTCTTACCAATCTTTCCTAATTTTCCTTGAACTTCAGGTGCAGGGACCATGTTATAGATGGATCAGTTGAGTCTAGACATCACCTACATCTTCATCCCTTGTAATTTTATGTAATGGTCTCCATCTACTGTGAAGTACCTTTGTTGAAGGGTGAAAGCTTTATTTATATCTGAAGACTTGGAGTTCATGACAAAACCAACTCTAGACTATAACCAAAGACTTTGCATTATTTTGGCAAAATCTCCTAAACTTGGGATAGTAAGTATCAAGTAAAGAAAAAGAATTCACAACTTGCCTAATAATTCCAAAGTTAAATATTCAATATGCTTATGTACAGAGGGAAAAGTGATAATCAAAACAAAACTATTGACTCAACCGTGAGAATTTTTAATAGCAGCTATAATGACAATATTGGTTCCTAATAAGAAAAATCTACTGAACATTAAAATGCTATCAAATAATTAAATGGGATTTCTTGTGAAGCAGCAAGGCCCTTGTTGCTCTAAGTACAAAACAAAGGCCATGTCACTGTTTAAAATCATTCCATTGATTTATTCTCTCATGCATTTATGTTATAAGTATTTATTGAACTTCCACTTACATGTTAAGGGATGTTGAGCTAGAAATATCCAAGACATATTCAACATAAAATGTTCTACTACTTCTGAGCTTCGGGTAAGAATTGCCAATGCAAAAATTAATTGATAATGGCTGAAGTGACTCTAAGTTTATGTACCTTAAGTAACATAACATCTTCATTTTTATAACTAAGAGAATTTCAATCCATCTGGGGACTCTTGTCTTCTCACCTGTGGCTTCACCCAGCCTCTATGCTATATTGTTCAGTAGTTACTTTTCCAGACAAATCCAGTCAGGAACATTGCTTGGTTCTCTGGTTTGCATGAGAAGTTGTCAGGCCTGATCTGACCTGCCTCTCCATCAGGATTATAAAGGTGACGGATAGTCAATTTCAGGAATTCATGATCCATTTTACCACAACGCTTCACCTTGCAGCTAAGTAATACAGCTGTGATAAAATCAGCCATAATCACCGCTCCTCACTCAGCCCTGCCTCAGCTATAAATACTAGATTCATAACAAAAAAGCAAATGGAACAAGAAAGGAGATAGAAGTGAGATGAAGTCAGATGTGAAGGTTTATACATGGTGACTAATGGGGGAATGTCTTTATGGTTTTTTATCCTATTCAATTTTCTATAGAGAGAATGGAAGACATATCACAGTCAGGAGGTTTGTCCTCGGGAGCATGGTTCATCAATAGCAATTATAAACATTTTCTTACTAACATTTCTGCATTCTGGTATACATCAAATCCCAGGTGGAAGCCTTATTTTCTGATATATATATATATATATATATATATAAAATCAGATATATATTAATATATATTAAACACACACATATATATATATATATATTTATTTATCTTAGGGTTTCTATTTCTAATGCTATAACAAAAACTCAATGACCAAAATGCAAGTTGGGGAGGAAAGGGTTTATTCAGCTTATACTTCCACATCATACTTAATCACTGAAGAAATTCAGGACAGGAACATAGACAGGGCTGGAACCCAGAGACAGGAGCTGATGCTGAGGCTAAGGTAAGTGCTCACTAGCCTGATTCCTCTGGCTTGTTCAGCCCGCCTTCTTAAAGAACCCAGGACTGCCAGCCCAGGGATTGCACCACGCACAATATGCCAGGCCCAACCCATTAATCACAATTTAAAATGCAAAGCCCTATAGTTGGATCTCATGGAAGCATTTTCTCCACTGAGATTGCTTTTCCTGTGATGACCCTAGCTTGTGTCAATTTCACAAACAAAAGCAGACAGTACAACTCATAATATATTGAATTAGGGTCAGATTTGTGGTTAATGACATTCATTAAATATGGAGGCAATGGAGTAGAACACTTAAGACGTACTGGAACTAAAATTTGTATTTTATTTGCCTGGACACTGTTCTAGCTGTAAAAGAAAAAAAACAGTCTTCAAACAAATGGAATGAAAGGTGCTGAATCCAGAAGGAGTTTATACTTTAGAACAGCAGCTCTTGACTCCCACAGGGGTTACGTATCATATAACCTACATATCAGATATTACATTATGATTTATGACAATAACAAAATTATAGTTATGAAGTACCAATGAAACATTTTTAGGATTAAGGTCACTTTAGCATGGGGAATTGCATTAAAATGTTGTAGCACTAGGAAAGTTAAAAACTACCATTTTAGAAAACCGGAAACCGGGAAAGGGAATAACACTCGAAATGTACATAAGAAATACTCAAGTTAATAAAAAAGAAAAAAAGAAAACTAAACAATGCACAAGATGAGAAAATCAAATTGTATAACATTTTTAAGGTGATAAGGATATACGAAACAAATCACAAGGAAGGGAAAGCCATAGATATAATTAAACATGAGATAATTTTTATTTATTGTGAGTATAAAATAGTCTTATAAAATAGTGATACTTATTTCTTAAAATAAGTTTAGAGAATAAACTGTGTAGATGTTCAAAATGTAGTATATTAAGTTTAAGTACCTATAGTCTAGTATATGTGAAGATTCACAGGGATCATAGCTTAGGCAAGAGGGAAGGTGTGGTGATGCAGGAATGGTGGGCCAGACTGGATGGATCTCGAGAACTCTCTCTAAACATTCTTGTGTACAAAACTGCTAGAGTTTTTGACTAGAAAAGTAACACAATATTTCAGATGACATAGCATTAAATAAAACCATGTATATAAAAAACTTGGAAAAGCTTATTTTGAGCAAGCAGACACATATGACCCATTGTTTTGATTATTATTATCTGCAATTGAACAATGCCCTGCCTCCTGCCTTCCAGCATTCGCTGTTCCACCCACTTTATGTTGCTATCTATAAGTGGATTGGCCTCCTTTCTCTGTCTTAAGAAGTCTGTCCTTCCACTCTTCAACACACAGACACTTTCCACATTTCAATCTTCATGCAGATCATACTTCCCTTTGCATCATCCCCTGTACTATGTCATCTTTCATCTTCCAAGGAAGACAATGTTTTTTATCTTTGTCATAGTTTTGTTAAATCATTTTAACAAAACTATGAGGCAGATTGGCTTGGTTATGAAACACATTTACAAAGAGAACCCAGGTCCCCATAATAATTGTCACCAATAATGACTGTTTAACACATTAACATTATATGTTTGGTACTCAAAAAGCACAACATTCAGCTGAGATAGAACCATTGACCTCTAGAATAATCTATTTAGACACATGACTTGTCTCAAGTCACAGAGTAAGTATGTCCTGTCCTTTCCCCTGTAGAGGAGTATATCCTATTAATTCCTTCATTTAAAAATTAGTTGGTGAAAAAGTTCATGGAAATTTTACTCTGTAACTGTTTATTCATCTACAACTCATGCTGATTGATTTTTATTAGACAGAATATATGTATTCAGAAATATATATATATACATATATGTGTGTGTGTGTGTGTGTGTGTGTGTGTGTGTGTGTGTGTGTGTGTGTACACATATAATGGAACTGCTGCTGAAGTTGTGAAGTTAGATTTCTCATATGTAATGTCCTTCCTTCTTGAAAATTTCCAGGACTACTAGATGGCATTTTGCTATCTTCTTTCTTTATTTATTCTTATCCTTATTTATTTATTTATTTATTTATTTATTTATTTAGGAGCTGGGGACCGAACCCAGGGCCTTGTGCTTGCTAGGCAAGGGCTCTACCACTGAGCCAAATCCCCAACCCCTCTTTATTTATTCTTAAGTAAATTTAATTGGTTGTTTTGTTTATTTACATTTCAAATGTTATTCCCCTTCCTGGTTTCCCCTCTGCAAACCATTCATCCCTAACCCCCTCTCTCTGCCTCTGTGAGGATGCTCCCCCACCCACTCATCTACTCCTGCCTTCCCACACTAGGATCTACCTACAATGGGGCATGGAGCCTCTGCAGGACCAAGGGCCTCCCCTCCCATTGATGCCACCTAAGGCCATCCTCTGCTACACATGCAGCTGGAGCCTTAGGACCCTCTTTGTGTTCTCTTTGGTTGGTGGTTTAGTCTCTGGAAGCAATGGGTGGTCTGGTTAGTTGATATTGTTGTTCTTCCTATGGTGCTGCAATCCCCTTCAACTCCTTCAGTCATTACCCTAACTCTTCTATTGGGGTCCCTGTGCTCAGTCTGATGGTTGACTGCGAGCATCTGCATCTGTGTTGGTCTGGAGCTGCAGAGCCTCTCAGGGGACAGCTAGACCAGGTTCCACTAGCAAATCCTTTACTCTTAAGTTTGAGATTAATAATTGACAATCACAAGCTCCTGCTCCATTTGTTTGCTTCAACCATGTCCTATCCATATATGGTTTTCTATGTGATTAGTTCCAAAGTGTATCATTACTCTCTGGCAATATATCTGCCATCCCTCCTCAGGTTCCCATTTCATCTTCTTATCTGTTTTATTTGGGCCTTTGCATTCCAGTGTAATGGACTCTTTAGTTCTTCTTTCCTCCAGCCTTTCACTATTCAGTACTTGAATCACAGTGGCACAAAATGTTTAGGGTTTTCTGTACACGCCACTGCCCAAAATGCAGTGAATAATACCTATGGAATTTTCACCCACAAAAAGGGACACCTGTATCATTTCTCTACAAGTATTCAGAGGACATTTCAGAAGAGGAGACAAAAAGATTGTTAGAGCCAAAGGTTGAGAAAGACTGATGTGAAAGTCTGTTCTGCAGATTTCACAACTATTGTATTCATGACAGCAGAGAAACTGTGACTGCCTATACAGGACACAGCCAGTCAATAGTCCACATGGATGGGAAGAGGAACTTGGAAGCCCCCAGGGGGATAGCTGAGGATTTATTGGCCACTGATATCTGTTGTAGTTGGAAGAGTCATTTTTCTTCAAGGACGTGGCTCCTAGAAAGTTGTCCATGCTGAATTAAATAGCATCATATGTAGGATATGAGCAGAACTAACTGGACTCAATGGGTTATAATGAGTTAGTTTTTTAAAAAGACGTAAAGCTGGGAGCCTATACAGAGAGAACTAATCCAGAAGGAGACAGATGAAAAGAATCATGTCTCTATGTGACACATGTGAAATATATTGTACATGTGTGTGTGATCAAATACATAATACGTATATGTATATAGATATACATATATGTATGTAATATATGTATATAGATAGACGTATAGGTATGTAATATATGTATATAGATAGACATATATGTATCTAAATATGTGACATATCTTTATGCACATATAAATATATTTAAGAGAGTTTCAGTGAATAATAAAATGTACTCAAGAATAAATCAATACATTTCTATAAATGATAATGAGCTAAACAAATGATATTTTATAGAATTTCCTTTTAATCATGAAGAAGAGTTACAGGTGAAATAGGAAAAATATGTTCTGAGATTATTCAGTGCATTCCTGGAAGGCAAAATAAAAGGATCATTGTGAAATATAGTAGTGACATAGAAAGACATTCAAATATGCAAAGTTTATTATAAAGAGTAATTTTCTAAATCGATTAATATTCCAGTAAGAGTCAAAATGCTGCATATGAACTAAAAATAGTACCTACTGGGCACCATCATGGTCTATTGAAGACAGTCGATATGACAAAAAATTAATCCAATTTGCCGATGAAATACAAGTCCCAGAGAGTTCTAAACTCTCACTGTTGATACAGAAAGGATCAGTGACTGTCAGCTGTGAGATGGTTTGTTCCAAAGGTGGCTATGGCAGCAGCTACAGGGGTGGAGTCAGGAAATAGGTTATAAAGTGCCTATGTGATAATTCTCCTCACAAAATAAAAATGCACATATTCCTTAGTGCAATTTAGCATACTAAAATATGACAGTTAAAATAACAATACTTATTTTTTTCTTTTTTCTTTTTTTCGGAGCTGGGGACCGAACCCAGGGCCTTGTGCTTGCTAGGCAAGCGCTGTACCACTGAGCTAAATCCCCAACCCCATAACAATACTTATGATGTAGCATTCTATTTCTCTACTTTGAAAAACCAATGATAACATGAATTATAATACATGCATAAGAGATAAGTAAGTATGTGTTTTCCACTAACAATATTCTACGAAGCCCTTCTTATGCCCCTGAATAAGAAAATTCTGGTATGAAAAAATTTAAGAATTAATTGAACTGGTATGAAATTTCTCAGAAGCTTCAATATTTTAGTGTTTATTTTGAATCCATAAAAACATGTTCTATGCTCCCTTCTCCAGCCTTGTTAATACTTGAAAGGGTTAAAAATTAAAACTGTACATGTAGTAGAGGATGGCCTTGTGGGGCACCAATGGGAGGAGAAGCCCTTGGTCTTGCCTAGGCTGGACCTCCCAGTGTAGGGAAAGGGATGGGTATATGGGTGGGCGAGCACCCTGATAGAAGCAGGAGGAGGTAGGATGGGCTAGGGGTTTATGGATGGGAAACCAGGAAAGTGTATAACATTTGAAATGTAAATAAATAAAAATATCTAATAAAAAATAAAATATAAGTTAAAGCTGACTTTTCTTACACAGATTTTAACTTTCATTCATAAAGAAATATAAACTGCTATGGTATGATTTAAATTTTTTTGAAAATACAAGAACGAATGGCCTTTCAAATGATGCTCAAGGCAATTTCGGGGAGATGAGAAAGGGAGTTCAGTCTGGAGTTGTGAAGCATAGTTACTTTCTAAAATTTTAAATTGATCCTGGTGGATCCTTTCAAAAATGAGGTTAGTGTAACTCGAGTAGAAACACTGTAAATTTTAATGTTACTCTTTGTCAGAAAAGTTGTGCATATCCTAAAAGATCATGTATACTAAAAGTCATATGTATGGTAAAAGGAAAAATCAAAATCTGATACTTTTAAAGATAAAATGCCAATTTTGGATGAAGTTACAGTCTCTAGGGCATTACATATCTGGATGCAGGAGGCCGAAGGATGCCTCTTATGTCACAGATATTGTTCAGTGATAAAACTTGAGATACAGTGTTACAGAATACGAAACAAATAGCTGTCTGTCCTAGAAGCAAATTTATTGTACTTTGATGAAAATGTTTGGTAAAATGGTACTTCTGTTAATTGCCCGAGATAAAGCTTTGCTTTATTGATAAACATTTATCAGTGTTACTAGGAGTATGCTGCCTACAGTCTCTAGGAGAAAACTGTTTTTGCAGTGAACTTGAACTGAACTGTATTGATTCACAAAATTGTGGGATCTGTTCTAAATGCTAAGACACTGTGCTTGATATTATCCTGTGTCGGATGTGAACTTAATTCGGATTTAACTCCATTACTCCATGTTCATTAAATCACCAAATGTTATTTTTTTTTAAAAAAAAAAAAAACTGTACTATTGATGTTTACCATTTAAGTAACATCTTGGTCTCCTAAGTTGCACCATAAGCCTCAATCATTATGTTGACAATTGCTCTGTGGTTACTTAACATAAGTAATGGTTTCATAATTATTTCATAATTAATGAGATGATGTGACTTTCTGGCTTGTGACACTGTTCCAACAGCGTGCAGGGTAGCACTGCTATTTCTCTTTATGTGCTTAATGTATTTTCATTTCCATCTCCTGAATCTTATATAAAATATAAGCTCTTGCATTCTTTCTGTGTAATGGGTTAGTACTACGAGGCTATACACTTTTATACAGTTATTCAAAACTTAAAACTCATGTCTGTGTCATGGGATAGGATCCTACCCTAAGAGTGGATTCTTTAAAGGTGGAATGAGATTCACTGGAAAACTAGCTTTCCCTTCCTGTTTCTTTGTTTTGTAATCCTGGGCTTAAATCATTTACTCTTGTAATTTTTTTCTCAAAATTCAGATTAATAAAATTCCCATCTCTATATTTTCCTTTTCTCTTTGTCTTTCCATGCTTTTTAAAATGAATGTGTATAAAAATTAATTAATTCATTTGTGGTGGGGTAGCAGGAATTCCTTACATTATGTAGAGTATGGTTAGAGGCCATAGGACATCTCTCAGGAATCAATTAGCTCCTTTGGCCCTATGGGTCCTGGAGATTGTCACCAACCGTCTTTATCCACCGAGTCATCCCTCCAGTCCATGAATGAACTTTTATGCAACAGCAGAAAATATTGTGTGGTGAACTTGGTGAAATTATGCTTAGCCTTATCTGTTATGAGGGGAGAAAAACTGAGTGAGTGGCCTCCTGGTCTCATGGAGTCCTGCTGAGCAGCAATGGTCATGGTCAAGTATCTTTGTGTCCTGAGATTACAGGATTACCCTGGAAGAGTATAACGCTTAGCTGTGTTAATAGCATCTGGATTATAAATTCTAACTATGCTGCCATTTTATTAAAGACCCATAAGATTAATGTAATGAATTACATATGTCCTTCAACTGCACTAGATGACTCGAGGTCACACTTTGCACAGAGGTCGAGTGCCTTCATGTGTCCCTGACATCAGGTCACTTATGAAGTCGAAACTATGTCTGAAGATTCCAGGGAGTCTATGAAGCTTAGGATTACTGTTTGGGGTAACGTTTGGGTGTGGAGTGACCCATTACATGAATTATGACTCTGATTCTCGATAATTCATATGGTTCTGAACAGGCTGTTGGAATATATTGAGCCCCACCTTTACATCTGTGCAATGTGTAAAGCAATATCTTTTCTGTTGAGTGGATGAAAAGTTTTGGGATAATGCTCCCAAACACGGTGGCTGGCACAATGTTCTCATTCAGTTAATGGCAGCTGTATTAGCCCTCAGTTATTTATTAGGCAACCTATGGGGATAAAATGGTTCCTGTACAAAAATAACATGTCAGGATATGTATTTGTTGTCAATTTGTCTTAGAGCATTGCATGAGGAATTATCAGAGGACAGAACACATACTACCATGTCACCATTGTGTACCTACACCAGGCATTTTTAATCAATCACACTGAGTCCAGGCAGAGCCTCATAATCTTTTGAAAAACAGTGTTCCAGGCAGCTACTACTAATCAATTTCTATTGACATGAAAGATGAATCCTATTCGCCATCTAATAGCTAGGCATGGAACTGAGGCTCATAAGAGGCAGAGCACATGAGGACCTTGGGACAAGGAGAAGACCTTTGGATCAGGTGCACAAGAAACTGTGGTGCAAAAGTCTGGTCAGTGAACAATAACACAAAACAGCTTTACCTCAGCATAAGAGAACATGAGAGAAAACAGACAGAGGGCTGAGAACTTTTCCAGTATGTGAGTGTTTTTCCACTCCAGATAGCTAGATATCATGCAAATGCCATCCAGCAATTATACTTCAAAAGCCAGCAGTGGACCAAGAAATTTCTCTCCTACAAATTTACCTATGTTTGGCAACCTATTCCAGAATAAGATCCAGATACAAATGCTGTGTTCCCTCAAAGGCTGTGTTTCAATGAACTTGACATTGATTAAAAGCACGAGTCTGGGCTGATTTTGCCATCTCTGATTTCCACACTCTGACATACTGCAAACCTATGGTACACCTCTGGCATGGTACTCTCTCAGAATTGGAGAGTTAAAATGAGATAATCCTCCATTGTCGGGACTGGAAGGATTTGCAACATTTTTTTTTAGATTTAATAAAATTATGCTTATTTTTTATAAAGAGAAATCTTATCTTTACTGTGAACGTACATAAAATTAACCATGATTCTAAGCACATAACAACCTTAAAGATGCTGCCAACCTTTAAAGGAACAATGTTACCTGAAAGAGTAGGAAGTCTTTGTTGATGTCATAGTCTCTAAACCTCTCAGAGCCAATCAAATAGCCTTCATTATACATAAACAGAGAAGAATTTAAAGGTCCTGGGCATTTCAAATGGAGGAAAAAACAGTGCCTCACTGACTTCTCTAAAGCCTGGCATATCATGCTATGGAGATATGTGATCAGGTAATAGTTTGGTATCACTCTAGAAAGCTTCAATACTCCAATATGGGCAGCCATAACACACTGAGTGTCTCGGCCTAATAGTCTTTTTGTTTTAATTTCTTTGTAATATGAGTGTTTGAATGATAATGATAGTCAGACTTATATTCAGGCCATTGTTAAAACAGGACTCTGAAAATACTGTCAAGAGCTGGGTTGGGTTGTTTTGTAGTTAATGAAATGATAAATGTACAATGTATGCCTATTGTGATATATTTGAATTTTATGTAGAGTAAGGAGGGGAGTTATAACTGTGATTTATCTTAAAACACCAAAACTTCTATAGATGCCTAGGAACAAATGATCTTATTGTCTCCCCATTTTATGGATTTCCCACACAAGCCATTGGAAGATGATTAACAACTAAAAAGTGTGCCTGCTGATTAGATGTTGAGATTCTTAGGTTATTTCTAAACCTCATAGAACAGTCAGGCTAGTGACTGATTCCTTTGATTCAGAACTGTATCATCAAACTTGTGTAAGGCCTTTTTTATAATTAAATGCTGAAGAAGATGAAAAGTATTTAGCTGAGAGATGAATCAATATGGGTAGAACCTTAAATATGATGAAGTGATACCAAGGTCGATAGGATAGATATTAGCTTTTCTTTACAAAGCAGAACTAGCAACTATGGGTGGAAGTTGTTTTAAAAAGCAAGTTTTGTGTAACAATCAAGGAAATATTTCCTGACCAACTATCAGACTTATGCCAAAGAGTCACTTCCCTAATGACATATGTATTGTCAAGCATCTTAAATAAATTGCTGTCTACCTTCAATTCAGAAAGTGCATCCAATGGAGTAGACTTAATTCGGTATTATACATGTTAGTTTATGCACAAAACTTGCTTCTTGTGAGCAGAAGATAAAGAAATAAGGTTGGACCCATGCACACAGAGAAAGAACAAGTTAAAGAAAGGGCTCGTGGCCCCTTTCCAAGGCTGATGGCCAGCAAGAGGGTCTTGCTTCAGTCAGCAGAGCTGTTGCCAGCTGGCATGGACAAGAGATCGCGTGAATAGTCCAAGAGAGAAAAGGCATTTGAACGTTCCCCTTTGTGTTATGAAAAAGGTGTGAATCTAAATGGGCAGAGTGGATTGGTAAGAAAGAGGCAAAGAAATCAGTTAAAGCACGCAGGAAGGGGAAGACTCCATAGCAGAAGGGAAGGCCAACAGAGATAAGAAAAGAGAGTCAAGGAAACAATGGAAACCTATAAAAAGAGAAATGAGGAGAAAGGCTAATCCAGTCCTGCTCATGTAGCAGAAAGAAAAGTTCAGAATTGGAATCAGCCATGTATCTACTTCCAGTCCATGCTACATTGGAGAGCTCAATGTGATGGGGTGTGGGTGGGCTTATGTGCAAGGTTAAAACAGGCAGAATTAGCATGTGACTTGCTTTCCCAAGCTTTCCTCTTTAAAAAATAGGCCATTCACAGCTGTGTGTATCAGACCTATTGAAGAAGTTGTGCTTCCTGACACTATCCCTCTATTAGAAACCTGTCTGTTCTGATCCCTTCCTCCCAGCCTGGATGGCCATCCTTATCCTCTTCTTCACAAGGGAATGTTAACAGAGGAAGTGCCATGTTTGGTCATGTTGCTTCTTCATCTTTTTTATGCTACTGTGATAATTATTCATGTTCTCTACCATTAACCCAGCTTCCAAGGAATGCAGCCAACATGAATTTTAGCCGTGGTTGCATCGGAAAAGCTCTCATCTGCTTTCCTTGCATAGCTTCCCATTATACAGTATGTAAGCAAATTAGTATGCAGAGGTTTCCACAGGACTTTAGCCCTATCCATTTTAGAAATGTGCCTAACATGTATGCTAGCAATCAGATAGGTTTCTGCTTTGGTTGAAAGCCACTGTTACCTGGTCATTATATTGGTGCCCTACGTTGACCTAAATCTTAGACATACACTGGCCTCAGTGCCATCTTTTTTCACACTTCTTCCCTCAGGCCACCAGAAAGCTTCCACACTATCCATTCCTGTATCTCTCTGCCTCTTTCTATTATTTCCTAGCACCCTATGCCTCAATGATCAGATTCTCCCATAATGGATCAGGTCTTTGAGTTCATTCTCTACCAATCAGTCATTGTACAAATGGAAGACATTTTTCTATACAGACACTTTTCCATATTGTCTAAACCAGGCATCCAAGTTATTTATATTAAATTTGATAGGACTTTGGAAACAGTTGTGTTTTTTTTTAAACATAATATCCCCTAATAAACTGTTGACACTCTGCACCGTCTTCATTCAATTGAAATAATATAACTTCCCCAAATTTGGAGTACTTTTTTGTTTCAAGAGAAACTTAGAAAAATGATATTAAGTTTAGTATTTGGAGTTTTCAGCCCTCTGTGCCACTTTGAAGTTTCAACATGACTTAATTTAAAAGTTGGAGAAAAATTTACTTACAGTATGATAATGTTGAATAAGGTTCATAAAAGCAATAATCTCCCAAGAAAACAATTGTTATCATAGTTAATGTCCATTTTGTCAGAGTGTTAACCTTTCCTGCCTCTGCCTTGGGCCATTAAATGGCCGACCATTTGTTACGCACCTGGAGCAGGCCATTTTAAGGGAAATATTACCAAGCACATTTGTCATGGAAAGAACCTGAGCTGACAGTAATAAGCTCAACACACATACATACACACGTGTACCGATGTCTACTTTCCCCAAACACATCCTTTAGCAACAGCTTGTACTTTTATGCAGAGAAATTTTTACACCCCTTGGTGTCTGTTCTTCCTCACCCTGGAAACCTAAGTCTGGAGCTCTCACTGTCAGCCAAACGCCCTGTATCCTATCATTCTCTTTAAGTGTGACACCAATGAGTAAGATATTTATTACTTTCCTCTGTAATCCTCAGTAACACATGATTCCCTTAAAAGCTCAAATCATATAACTAAACAAATGAATAAGACTACGTCATCTGAAGGAAAGAATAAAATTGAAATATGAAATTTCCAAAACGTTATCCTTGTAAATAGACATAAGACGGTAATAAATAATTTCGGTTGTTTATTTTTTCAATGCCTAACACAGCCAATGTTTTAGGCGCATTATCTTTTAATCATGACAAGGTTAGTATAATAATTATCTCAATTGATGGAGAAGAAACAAAATTTGAATTAAGCTTGTTTGCTCTCTGAACTGACCCCATCACTACAATTACAAAAATCTATTGAACTCTATTTTAAGACCAGTAAAGAATCTTGAAAGTGACTAGATGCTATCTGGCCTGCACTACTTATCAATTCTATGCCAGATGAGTCAGAAGTTATCAGTTAGATGGTGGACACTGATAAACCCTCCTATTTGTTTTTGTTCATGGAGGGTGAATCTTGTCTAACTATGAGGTGATCTTTCAAAGTTTAACAAAGAAGAGAAGCACACCCTCAATTCTGATCTAGGGCATTATAAGGAAGCAAAGACCTCTGCTTATTAACTCTTGCATTAAAGATGATTTTATCCAGTGCTCCCACAAACCCTCAGTTGCTTCAGAATTATAAATCTCTAATTTTGAACAGGGTTTACCTGACATTAAAGATAGATACATCTATTTTCAATTACTATCTACCTTCAGGGAAAACTATGACATTGAAATGTAATGTTAGGGGCAAATACATGGGTATTATGTAGGTTTTGACATAATTAATTATTTCATTAATGAAATCACTGACCCTCCTTAATCAAAGGTGGAAATTCTTTCTTAAAGCATGGCTTGAAGAATCAAATGGGCGTAACAGTAGGAGGCACAAAAATTGGTTCAGAAGAGACAGGAAAATTTTAATGAGGAAGAGATCTTCTCTCATTAAGGTTCTAATTCGGTAAGGCTGTGTGCTACTTTTAATTTTCACTTCCCGTCATCATTTGCACAGTAGTTAACACCACAAATTAATAACAGCCAATGAGCACTGCATATAATATACACATGAAAATGCTAACAGGTGCTAATAGCCATGGATGGTAAACTCGGATATAGTCAGTCCTTCTTTGCCCCCACTGACCAGGAGCAGGCCAGGAGTAAATGTTGTCTTCATTCCTCCGTTAGGTTTTGAATCCAACCCTCTCAGTAATTCACTGTTTTCAGATGAAGAGAACCCAATTAAAATTTCAAAGCCATGGTGGAAATTGTGCTCCCTGTTTCTCTCAAACACCCCCAATTTACATGGGAGTTTGTTTAAAGTTACTATCAAATCTCAAACTCATACTTTCCTAAGCACTAACAATCGATACTTGGAGAAAGTGGGAAGTTTAGTTTATGCTGATCAACTATTTTCTTATGAATGACTGTTTACCAACACTGCCCTCCTGAGTTTAATCAGTTCGTACTGTTATTGACAGAAACCCATTGACATCTTGATATTAACTTGATGGAGTAAGCTTTCCTACGTTTCATTATTGCTAGTCTATGAAAATAAGGTGTTAAAAAACAAGGCTAGAAAAAGTTGTCCAGTGTGAGGTTAAGTAAAACTGGGGGCTGCAGGGCGGGGCGTGGGCTTTCTACACTTTGAGTAACATGAACTTGCAGGACAGCCTTCTAAATAACTATGATATTGTAAGTTATTGCTCATCCATATTAAATTCTGGGAAGTGTCAAGATTAGTTCTAAGATGTATACAAATAATCTGGCCCAATATCAATTTGTAAAATCTGTCAAAACATTTTTTAAATTAGGACAGACTCATAGAATAAATTCAAAGTAATTTGTTCAATAAAGACAGTTTCATTCCATTATGTTACAATGAATTTTCATGAGGGGGAAACTACAGTAAGGCTTGTGGTTAGACAGTGCATATATTTCTTTCCTTCTGCCCCTCTAAATTCGGCCTCTGTGTGAATAGCATATCACCTGTTAGCCTGTCTAAAAAATGTTGGCAATATTTACTATACAGAGGGCCTACAGATTATTCTATGGAGGTTATGGACATAGAGAATCCATAGTCTTGTCTGAGATGAGGAACTAACAGAATCCGGGAAACAGTAGGTAGCCAGTCTGGAAGTTAAGTCATTGAACAGGAAGAAGTGAGAAGTCACACTCCCCTCCTAACCCTGTCTTGCTTCATTTTACTAACTGGTCTGGTATTTTAAACTTGAACAACGTTTTCTCCTTGGGGCAGTCCAAACGTAAAGTGCAAAGTCTGATATAAAACTCAGTTCCTATGTACACACATGCAAAAGATTTCTATCTAAAACCCTTCTGTGATGACAAGAGGAGGGTTGGATCACAGAGAAGAGAGAGGTATCCACTAGAAACTTGTTGGCTATGGCTTATGAAAAAGAGGTGGACTATAAGTCAAAGCCTCTGGTAGGGTCAACTGCTGGCCTCAGTGAAGACAGGCCAAATATCAGCACACAGACCTAAAGGCAGCTCTGGATGTCCGCGTGCTACCTGTGTCTGCCTGTTCACAGAATGTAAGGAGGAGTTATGACTCTACCCTCTATGCTGGGCTTGGCAGCAGAGTGTGTTTTGAGATGTACTTTTGACTTGAGATTATGGTTTAGGCCCTTTTGTTCTCTCTTCCCTTGTAACTGTCCCAGCAGCAAGAGCCTTTCCATACCCTCCACATAACCTCCTCTGCTCAAAGCCTGAAACCTGGATGCACTCACCACTTCACCACTTATGTCAAGCCTCCAATTGCTCTCCTTCCGGTGGCAGAACTCTTGATAAAGGACTCAGAAAAGATGGAACAATTAAATACATTTTCACAAACGCCTCTTTAAAACAGCAGCCATCACGTATCGCATTTCTCTCGAACTCTTTTTCTTTTCTTTTACACATCCTGTTATTTAGATTCACTGCTGGGAAAACCAGATTTTTGCAGCTAAAGCTATGGAAACCAGGCTTAGTTTTGCCCCACAGTGGTCAAGAGATGGTGATGAGATTCTTGCCAGTTGAATGATTACTTGGCATGTAGACTGATTCTCCTTCCAAAATGTCTCTCCTCCTGGAAGAAAACCAAACAATGTAAATAATGAATTCAGACACACACACACACACACACATTACAAGAATTGTTTCTCATCTAATATATTTATATATATATATGTGTGTGTGTATACATATGTGTGTATATATGAGATTACATTTATATTTATATGAATATATACTTATCTACTTGTATATATGTATATTCATTATTAGTAGGACAAATTTGTATTTTGGCATTTTGACATTTTCATTTTTACTCATTTCCCAAATCAATAGAGAGCAACTGAAATCTGAACTTCTATGTTTCTGAAATTTTCTTTTCACTCCACATAAAAGCATTTCAGGATATAACTAAGTAGGACGCATCACATTAAGTCTCAGTAGATGGGAAGGGTCTGAACACAGTAACTCAATAAGTTCAAATGCCATCTCAATATGAATGTGTGTCTGGCTTTAGATGGCAGAACCGTAGAGCCTTACTTTCCCTGGACTCCTAGCTCATGGTCATTTACATGATAAGACAAAGGGATTGATCTCTCCATATAGGAGACTTGTTTCTCGGCACCAAGAAATATAGACAAATAATGAATGCAAAGAGTGGAGAAACCATCATCTCCAGGGAGGAGCATAATTGGTTATACAATACCAAATGGTCAGCTCTGAAAACACACATAGAGGTACCATTATATGACTAGGAAAAATGTAGTTTGGAATATGTGTGTGTGTGTATGTGTGTGTGTGTGTGTGTGTAGATGCATATGTATATATCCATATATCAATTGAAGAAGAAAATGGGCCATGAATTTGAAGGAAAGGGGATACATAATAGTGTTTGAAGGAAAGAAAGAGAAGGGAGTAATGACATAATTATATTACAAACTCAAAAAAAAGAAGAAATGTGTCTTGTTAAAAGATTATTATTTTTCATGATACATCTTGCACTTCCATGCCATGAATTTCAAAGTAGAAAATGTATATTTTTAGTGTATACAAAAAACGTATTCTAGCATTATAAATCAGATATCTTGGCTATTGGTAATGTCAGTTTCATGATTTATCCTTCTAAACTCTTCATTTAAAAACACCTATTTAAAAAAGGGTCACCGACTTGGATATTTGACAGGCTAAAGTCCTATTTGTGTTCATTGTTAAATTCTACAGCATTACAAGGCATTGCAGCCAATGATTCATTCACATTTCAATGAACTTCATAAGAGGAGATTTCCATAAGGAACATCAGCATGTGTAAATGAACATTCGTCATAGAACATACAACCATCAAGGGAAAACAGTAAAGCTGAACCTTTAGAAGTTGCCTGAGGCTAAATATGATGGAGTTTTATCTGGGCTTCTGTAGCTAGTGGTGTATTTATCATGGCTCCCTTTATTTACTGCTCTCTGAAAAGATCCTCCTCCTCCTCCTCCTCCTCCTCCTCCTCCTCCTCCTCCTCCTCCTCCTCCTCCTCTTTTACTTCTCATTTAGAACTGTCTGATTTTGCGCTTAGGTAGCTAATATAGTTCATTATCATGTGATTGTCCACATAAGAACAGTAAGCACAATCCTAATTAATGTAACAATGTGTTATTTTTCAGTAGCTCCAATTTATTCCTTAGCATGGTTATTTTAGTGAATTAACACCTCAAACAACAACAAAAGACTGAACATTTCTGCATGTAGAGATGAGTTCAGGAGACTTGAACTTTAATGCATCTGGACCACTATGCTTTTCGTGTAGGTGAGCCCAGAATATATCAGAAATGGATGGAGACTGGTCTGTTACAAGACACAGATGGAACTATGGCATGATGCTCCCAGCCCCAAGAGCATTTCCTTACCCACAGCAAGAAGGACTATTTGTGACCCAGTAAAGTCCTTTGTATCACAGGCTCCAAAGAATCCACCGGGAAATAAATGCAAATTTATTCAATACAATCCCATTTTCACTAATATGTTAATTAAGGCAAAGACATTTAAGAATGAAGATTGATATACCAGCATGATAGATATATAGCCATAGACATACTTCAGAAGGCAGAGTTTGATGTATCGTGATGGTTCAGCATTTTTTTTCTCATCTGGAGGTCATTCCCTCTCTAGTTTATAATGTGCTTTTTTTTTTTTTTCAAAATTAAACGTGAAAACAGAAGCAGCAGTCTCCTCAAGACATCTCTGCAGACTTACTCCAGAAGACTCATTAACAGCACCATCATTGCTAGTCTCATACTGTTAGGTTAAAGATGTTGATAACATAATGCGAGACAGGAGTAGATCATACGTACTAGGCTTGTGTGTGTGTGTGTGCGTGTGTGTGTGCTCGCGCACGTGTGCAGCAGCAACACAGATCTGATTTATCTCCCTGTGGCAAACAACTTGCTAGTTTCCTTCTAATTCTCCTCTCTACCATTCCAAAGTTAGAACAAATCTGTTGGCCAAGGTTATACAGGCAATACAAATTAAGTGAAAAATGACTACTACACAGGCAATCTGTGTTTCCTTCAAGGTCCTGTGTGGTTTGAATTTAGTCTTGATTGAGTCAATTAATTATTTTTGTATTTGGATGAAGTGAACAAGCTATCTCATCTCTGTCCTCGTATATCACGTGGTAAACACACATCTTTCCTTTATAGACAACAGGGACATTTTGTTTTTAGTGATACCCCTCTATATTATATAAACTCTTACATGCTTGTGAAGAATCTAGTTTTATTTAGTGGTCCTCCCATAAAGACTATTTCAATATCTGCATTAAAATGACCCTCATTAAAAATTATCAAATTAAATGGAATTATTTTAAACAGTCGACTTTCAATATATATATATTTATATGTTATTTGCTAAATTTTAAATTATCTATTCATAATTGCCAAGGATAGATTACTTAAAGTGAAATGATATTAACATATTTTTATTACAATGCAAAAAGTGATAAGATGTTAATATCTTTGATGCAAAATAAGCATTTTATTGTTCTGTTTTTATTTTCTGCACTTTTATAAGAAACAATTGCTAAGTATCAAGGATGAGCATCCCTTAAATTAAGGCTATGAGAGATAACAAGTAATGCCTAGAAAGATGTATGCTGTTCAGTTTTAGGGTATCTACCACAGTCAGTGGGAACAGCATATTATCAGGTTGAAGAGAGTAAATAGATGCAGGTCCACCTACTGAGGTGACATCTCCAGAGAGCGCCGTGAGTGGTCTCACATCTCAGATTGTCTCTTAGATGACGAACCACTGTCTCCAAACCCTTTCTTTGAAGCAAATGACCTTTCTCCACTAAGAGTAATAACATGCTTCCAAGTTCACACTCCATCTCTCTTCTCCTCCATGCCCTTTATATTCTGTAAGTCCAACCAGAATGATTTGTTCAGACTTGACTACATCCTCAAGCCAGTGACATTTATGTATCTGTGGCTTGGCACATACCAACATCAGTGGATATAAGCATGCCCGGATTTGTTTCAGTTCCTAGAGTTATTTTGTGTAGTGTTCAAAAGGAATATGCACTTTATTTCTGGACAGAGTCAAACACAGCATGGTTTTTCTCTCAAAACAAATACATGCTTACTGATTAAATATTGGATGTGTCTATACAGACAGTAGAAGGATGAGGTTTTATTCCTAGTTTCTCATTTGTTTATTGATTTTTTTTTTAAATTTTCTGGAGAGCCTTCAGGTCATATCTTGATCCTGCCCTTCATGTTTTTAGGTTGACTGTCAAAGTTCTGATAATAGTCAATATCAAATCACACAGATTCTTAATGTGACAACTTCAGAGACTGGGAAGAAACTAGGGAGAAGGTGTGGACTTGCCATTCAAATAACTTTAAACATTTCCCTTTTTATGCACATGGTGATTTTCTGATGATGGGCAGTTTTGAGTTTTACTCTTGGGTTTCTCAGAAACAACAGGGTCTTCAAAAACATCACATTCTGAGTTTTACTAATGTTACCATAACCACAATGAAGTGGAAGGCCATGAATAAGACCTTGAATGTTCCACTCCGTGCTTTGGAGAATGAAGGAAATGATATGTGTAATGTCCTTAGTTCCATATAAATAATGAATCTCAAGCAATATGCTAATGCGAGTCACAGTTACTGAGGGTCTGGGCGTTCTGAACTATAATATAGCCATGCAACTTGCAAACCTGCATGCACATGGAGTGGGGTGAGTCCCTTAGCTTTGAAAGCACAAGTTCGCGTTCTGTAAGAGGTCTTGTAACCAACTGCAACTTGAACATCACTCGTGGCTTGGTAAGTCTTTCTCAGACTCCGAGACAATACTTGAAATAATAATTAGATGTTAATGATTAGATAATAATCTGCTGCCGAGGCCCTGCTTTTTGATATCTCAAACTTATTAGATATCTCAATAGAAATTTTTCATCTTGAATTCTTCCCCACAGTCACAAGGCAAAAGAGCTTAACATAGTTGCTTCACTAAGTGCATGACAGACTGTAGATATGCACTAGCATTGGACATTGGACTATTAATTATCATTTGCATATAAGCGTAATGAATGATTTATATCCTTATATTCCATAACAGCTCTGGCCACAGAAATCGTTGGCTCGTGGTTGACCCTGTGACCAAATTGCTTAGTTTATTCTCAAAATAAACACTAGTGACTAATTAAGACCCCGTCACCTTCCTGACGGAAGAAGTACAGGATATCTGAGTGTTACTTCTAGAAGAAAAGCAAGAGAAATGAATGGAAGAAATCATGGAAAGATAATAATTTAAAGATATCTGTTGTCTTAATTTAAGATAACACATTGTTTTAGAAAAATAAAACAATGTTTGTACTTTTGTACATGGCTTCCTGTTGGGTTCTATGCTCAGTAGGTGTCTTAGTCTAAATCACTCTATGACAAAAATTTTCTTTGTTTTTTTCTCATCTATTCACACCTAGTTGTGATATGTGTCCCAGTTGTGTTTCCATCCATCTGCACCCCAGCGTGGTGTCTACACTTTACTAGTGTTGCTAAGTTTGTTTCACGTGTCCAACACTTCACAACAAACTTGCCACGCTCCTTACAGCTTGCCGGAGGAGAGGGCCCATAGAGGACAGAGTGCATTTTTGACAGCAGCCTGGGAGTATCCCAGTACATGCCAGTCTCTGAACAGATAAAATGAAGAAGAGCATTTGGGGATAAAGTCCACAATATCTAAGAGGCACAGTCCACCTCCAGTATCTGCCCTCTTGCCCCCAGCCTCTGCCCTTGCCCCTCTAGACTATCTTCTTGTACATTTTACCCAAAATTCTCTTGACTTTCTCTTCTATTTCCCCAAGATAACTCTTCTCTTGCCCAGAATTATTTCTCATCTGGTCTCTTGCAGCTTGGTGGTTCTCCACACACAATTATACATTCAGGGATATTGCAGGGATAGGAAGCTGAGAATTATTTATGACAAGATGCAAGTCTATGGGCAAAAGAACATTCTGGATGCATGGACTTATCTTTAAGCCCAGCAGAAAAGTTTTGGTGATTTTTATTTCCCGGAGCAGGCCAGCATCTCTTTAATACTTCCATAGATCTTACCCATCTTCTTTGCATGAGATGTACTGTTAGAACAAGTGAGATACAGAGTTTTATATTCTTCAAAGTTGGACGTGATCATTGAGTATTTAGTCCTTAGTGTGGCCTGATTCATGGCAGGTGTTCATGAAAGATGTTTGAGATTGCACAGGACTCCCGGGGACACAATGTTGAACAGTGGTTCTCCAGCCTTTTCTTACAGTCCTTTCTATATTCGTGCCAGGGGCTTTGAAGTGCCAGGGCTCTTGCCAGTCTTTAGAAATGGCTTCAGCCCCTCGTCCTTCTTTCATCTCGGACACTTTGGAATAGAATATATTAGAGGGGGTAAGATGCTCTAAGAACGACAGGTGGGCTGAATCTCACTGAAGAGGAAATACAGCCTAAGTTTGTTGTTATTTGTTCGTTTGTTTGTTTTAATCTAACTACCATTTCTGATCAATGTTTTGTCTGTTGTCCCTGCCTTGGCTGGCTCTGTAAAGCTGTGAAACAGTGAACATGGCTGGAGCAGCTTAGTTTTGCCTGGCAGATGAAAGGCTCCCTGAAGTTGAATATAGGGAATTTGTTCTCACTTGCAATCGGGTGAAAAGAGGGGGAAAACGAGTCTTATCAATGACTTTTATCTGCGGGAGAGAGTAAATGTTCACTGAATGGAAATGGATTGCCAAGCTTCAGTTTATTACCACATCCTGTCAGTTACATGTGAGAGAAAGGATGGTGTTTCATAGAATTGTATAGATTTCTGTGCTTGAGAACACCTTCGATATCACCTAATACATTTCCTTTATTTTATAAATGAGGAACAGAGTTTTTGAAGAGGGTAAGTGGCATTCATAGGAACGGGGGAAGGAGCAGAAGCTGGGCAGGCTAGACTCCATTTTTTCTGAGGGCCACTCTAGTCTCTATGTAACATGGAGAAGGAACTCACCTGAGCTCTCTCTTCAAGATGCTTTATCTTACTCCATTCTGTCTATCTAAATGATTAAGGTGCGATAAAGACATAGTTCCATCTACATCTTTCAAGACTCACTGTTTGAAAAAAATGATTAATATCACAATTTTACATAACTGTTAAGTCATAATATTGGAACATATTTCCAATAAGATTCATGAAGGATTTTGTTTGTTAGTTTCTGATGTTTGGTTTGAGACAGGATCTTGCTACTTAGTCTCAATTTCAGGGGAACTTGCCCCGTGGCACAGGTTGGTCTTCAACTTATGATCCTGTCTCTGCTTCCTGAGTGCTTGGAATACAGACGAGGTTCATTACGCACAGCCTGATTTCTAAGCATAGAAATTAATGGAGAAAAGTTATTCTCTACAATGTGCAATCCCTACTAACTTTCTTCTTCTCAAATTAAAACATCTACATAAAACTGAAATTTCAAACAAATATCCAAGATGAGGTACAAAGCTTAATGCTTTATTTCCCATGGCTCCTGTTATAAGAGCATGTTTTTATTACCTATGTACTCAAAAATGTTACACCTAAATCATCAGATATACCAAGACTATATACATAGGTCAGTGTTGGGGGTTTAAGTAGATGATAGCTATAAAATGTGACAAGACTTCATCCAATATAAAGATTTCTATGTGAAATTTTAACAGAGTTCTTTCAAAGTTATCCACCATATACCAATCCTGTTTTTTTAAAGAAGCATTTAACTGAATACTTTTCATCTCTATCCATTTAGAATAATCTATGTAATAGATCTAAATAGTCCATTACAATTTTCAAGAACCTGCTATTATAAGTTAGCCTAATCAAGCTCATACATTTACACTTGTACCCAAACACACACACACACACACACACACACACACACACACACACACACACACACACACGTAAGGGAACCTTTACTAATGTTGTGGCTGGACTGAGGGAATTAAGCACTTGTCTTCTTAATAAGAATTTTGAATGTAAGAAGGAAGGTACTTGAGACTAGGTGAACGAATGACTTACTTTAATTTCCAGCCACTCCAAGAAGAGTGAGGGGAGACACAAACTAGGGAGACGTCACAGCAAAGAAACCTCTCTTACTTCTCTGAGCCCAAGGACTGAGGGTTCATTCTCACACCAACTGTGCTCATTGGCTGGAATGCCAATTTGACTGTTTTCAGTGCGAAGTTTCCAGCATCCTGCACGTGAGATTTTCAAACTAAACATGCCCGGGCAGAGGAGGAATACCTTGTGGGCATCATAAGATAGAATTTGGTTTAAAGAGGAGTGATTGGTAGGTCTGTACAATTTTCATGGCAAGAGCAAGTGCAGGTTTTCTATTGTACAATATGGATATAGCTAGCAGGCATCTATTGTGTATTGAAAAATAGCTTAACAAGGAAATCCCTATGCATCTGTATATGGCGAGAGTATGCCAAACCCACATACAAATATATTCTGCCCTCATGACTATGCATGATTTATGCATTAAACAAAAATAAGGTAAAAATAAAATGTTAACATAGTTTATCATTTTTACTTGGGCTGGGGATGCAGCTCAATGGTAGGGCGCTTGTGTAGTATGAACAAGCCCTGGGTTCAGCAACATCACGCTTTCTTCCGGTTTTCTATGGAGATGTTTGCCAAAACCTTTGCACTACTGTACTCTAGAGAACGGTCCTCCCTACAGGAGAAAAACATTGTCTGTGGCCCAGCAGGGCTTCACAGCCTGGAGTACAGATGGCCTGATCTCTGCAGAGCAAGGCGGTTGATGTTAGAAAAGAAGGACATAGAGCAGGAAAGCCAGGACCGTTTTCCAAAGTCTCCCGAGTGGAGGCAGCAGGATTGTCGTCCGCTGGCTTTTTAAACGGAGACAGACACTTATTTCTTCTCTTTCTAGCTTATTAGTTAGTAGTGCAGAACCAGCAAGCTAAGAGCGGCAGCCAAAATGTGATCAATAATGTATCCGTCTGTATGTGAATCAAAGGCTCGCTGGTAAGGAAAGGAAAACACAGAGTACCTTAAATCACAGTGTGCAGCAGCAGGATCCAGACAGCTCAGAGGAGCCAGGGACAGAGCAGAGAGGACTGTGGCTGGGCAGGAGGCCTGAAGCTGGGGAGAGGGATCCAGGAGTGAAAAACAATACCGCTCTTATTTTGAGAGCTTGAAGCTTCAAAGGACAAAGGAGACTCAAAGGTTCGGGTAGATGGGGATCGTATATATGTGTAGATATGTATAATAATAATATCTGTCTGCTTTAGAAGTACGGGGTCAAAGGAAGCCAGAACCCATGCAGATTTTTTTCTCTTTTTGATATTTCAAAGAGAATCCCTGCATATCGTGGAATTTTTCGCTCTTTCTTTAACTTCTTACATTTCTCTCCAAGTGCGAGTCCAGGATTCAGTGTTTTCACAGCTGACTCTGATCCCCGGAGTGGATAAAAAGTGCAAGATACCTCCTCACTACTGCATCTGCCATTTTCTTCACTCCTCAACTCAGACATATAGAATCTCTGGAAATTGGAGGAACCTCCCCGATCAACTGGCCAAAGCTTCTAAATTTGGAAAGTGAATGCTGAACATCGTTCTCTGTAACCTTTGACTTATCAGTAGAACGAGGTCTCAGACCTTGCTGAGGAACATTTCTGGTACCCATAGGCATTATTTCTATGTTTACTTAGAAATATGTAATATTCTCTGCCGTGGGATGGGTCTCAAGTTCGGCTAGTCATTGGTTGGCCATTCTCTCGGTCTCTGCTCCATCTATATCCCTGTGCACACCAATCAAAGAGAGTGCAAAGGCTGAAGTTACCCTCTCCAAACGTTTGTGGCAGATGTGCAGTTTTGTCTTCATGTGAGTCTCCTAACAAGTGCCACGGGGGCTGTCTCTGGCTCGGTTGACTGCTAATGTTTCCCTGTCCCTACCTTGACTACCTAGTTGAGTCTCAATGGGAGAAGAGATGCTTAATTCTTCTGAGACTAGATGTCCCAGGGTGGGTTAGTATCCAAGCAGGGCTTACCTTTCTCTGAGGAAAAAGAGGGAAAAATAGGGGGAACGACTTGCGAGGGTAGGACTGGGATGACAGGAAGGGGGTACAATTGAAGTGTACTGTGAATAAAAAATAAGTAATGAAAAAGAATATGCATTATATATATATGTATATATATATATGCATGATTTGAAAGAGTAAAATAAAAAGCCATAAAGTCTAAGTTGTTTGGTATTATCAACAGCTTTAATCCTTTAACATCAACCTAAAACACCTGAGATAAACATTTTCATATGTGAACTCAATGACTCCATTTGTGCGATGTACTGGTTGAGTGTCTCATTAGACTATAACAGCGCAGCACACATCCCACCTATGTTAATTGTGGTAATCTCCAGTGGCAAGCTTAAGTTTATTATTGTGAACTCATGGTCAGTGTACTCCATGTGGCTGTGATGCCACTTTCCCCTACATAGTTCTCAATCTTCAGTATAGCTGACAAGGTTACTCTGGCATCATAAATCAAGGGTCACAAATGCCATGTACAAGCTAACAATTCTTTCACAAACTACTGGCCAACACTTTCCTGTAACTATACCTAACCACAAAGAGCACTAGGAAATCTGGACTAGTCTTGTTCCCAGGAAGCCATCTGGTGGCACGTGTCACACTAACAGAGTTGACTACGTGCAGACCTGTTGTTGTAAAAATATAAAAATAAAAGAAGTATTATCTGTTATCCTGCTAGGTCCACACAGCGGTGCCCAGATATCTGCTAGATGTCTTGGCGGAAACACAGCCCAGTCGCACACTTTCCTACACTCAAACCCTCACATAAAAGAACACACAACACAATAATCTTAGATCCAATTGGTAAGATATAATTGCCCACTTAAACATACAAAGCCCAGTACCATCCATCCCTTGAGAACATTAATAACAACCTATAAATACACAGAACAAAATCTTAACATCACCTGCCATGGCTTCTCCCCTCTCTCCTCCGCCATGTCTCCTCCTCTCTCCCTTAGTCTCCTCCTCTTCCTTCAAACTTCTCTCCTGCCCATCCTTCCTTCTCCTCCAATGACAGGCCTCCTTCTGTCCTGTACCTGCCTCACCTGTGACATCATCCTACACAGACCTAAGATTGCACTTTGCATACTAAGTATTTTAATTGAAAGGGTTGTGGGAAACTGATCACGTGAGAAGATCCCTGTAATTCTATCCTACGGAAATAGGAAATCCTAAGGATTTCTGACCTTCCCCTTCCCTAGGACAGGTCAGGAAAGTCTTATGTGCAAGATGCTTCTGTGATTGTGGAAGAAATAATCACCTAATTTCTAAAGCGAAAGTGACCAGAACAATCTAAACAGAGAGACTTTGCTAAGTTCCTCTGGCTCATTGCCATTCCATCATAAACATGCCGGAAGTATACTTCACCATGATATTTTGCCATCCTTTGTTAGACAGCATAAACCTCACACATTTAACAGGTTATCTGTCTTTGTAATTCTTTTTGAAGTTTCTGTGCCATATAAAACTTATATTAAACAACCTTACATATGTTTCACTTATGCCATTCAACTATGAATCTAGGATAGGTAAAGCAAGACATATATCATTCCTCCTTTACACCAGTGTGGAGTTTAGTAAAAGTAGAAAAGTCGTAAGGACAAAGGGAAGATCCAAATGTAAAAAGTACTTAATGGGGAGAATTTCACTGGAGGCAGAAGGAGCAAGTGAGAGGGTGGAAATATCTAAAACCCATCATAGACATTCATGACATTGTCAAAAATAACACAGCCAGGGGGATAAAGAGAGTTATAAGTAGACGCATTAACATGAACAAAATGAGTTTTATATGTGCACAAATTTTTAAAAAGACATCTGTTAAAAATAAACAGACATATTGACAAAAAACATTTGAAAACAAAACAAAATAGTTGTGAAGGATTTTTTATAATAAATGAATTTATATAGTCTACCATTTAGTCTTTTGTAATCCTATGAGTTAAGTAATTCTGAGTAAAATTCTATCCAAATAGAAGTGAGAATGTGAAATCCTGGTTCATAATCTATCCACAATTAATGGTCAATGCATTGCTTGGTTCCATCCCAGGCACTTTTTGCAGAAAAGTAATTTGCACAGATTTTCACAAATGGACAAATATATAGACAGTAAGAGACTGAGCCCCAAATGGAATATCTTTATCACATCTCACCCCTCCCCAAGACTCAGAGATCTAGGTGAAAGAAGAGGCAGGAAGATTGAAGAGTTTAGAAGGGGTGGAAGACTACCAGGAAACAGTGTTTTCCAGACATACCATGGCTGATGTACATAGGCGCTCACAGAGACTCTGACAACGTACAAAAGACATGCACAAGTCCAAGCCAGAATACAGCCCAGCACAGAGAAGGGCAAGTGGCCACATTCCCACCCCTGAGCAGGAAGCTATTTGCAACTGACATCTGGTATGAATAGGGAAGTTATTTTTCTTCAGTGGAGTAATGTGGATATATCAACCACATCCCACGGCAAGCCTGATTCTCAAGACTCCATGGGTTTTTGATTTCTTTTATTGATTGATTAATTGATTGTGTGTGTGTGTGTGTGTGTGTGTGTGTGTGTGTGTGTGAGAGAGAGAGAGAGAGAGAGAGAGAGAGAGAGAGAGAGAGAGAGAGGAGAGAAGGAGAGGGAGGGAGGGAGGAGAGATCAGGTGTATGCTCTAAACTTTTAAATGGTGTTTACATATGCACACTTTTGTTTTTGATTTTAAGAAAGTGAAAGAACATGAAATTCACTAAGAGATCTTGGAGGAGATTTGGAGAAAAAATAAATGATCAAATATATTGTATAAACATTTTGAAGAATACAAGGAAGGGAAAAAGTATTATGATCCCATCTTTGAGTGCCTTAGTGTTTTATCAGCTTGTTCTGTTTCTCTTTCAACTATGATTTTTAGCTGAAAATAACTCAGTTTCCTTTATTATTCACTTTTCAAGGAACAGAATTTTGTTAAAAGATCCCGATGCCCCTTTTCTGTTCTACAGAGTAATAAATGGTGACCTTGCTGAGGTCCTCAGAAAGCCTCTTCTCACTACACCATGTGAGTAGACTTACTCCAGCACAAGAGTATGGGGTTTCAGCCTTTCCACTCTACCGTGTGGAGTAGGGTCATCATTTACATCAAACACGTGCCAGGAGACACTCTGACATTGTAGAAGTCAGACATAAGTCTGTCACACTGCCTGAAATTTCAAGATCGGGCCATTGGACAAACTCTGTCATCCTTAGCCAGCCCCATGTTCAGGAATTTCTTCACCTTGTTTTTATCTCTTCTTCAAGTCCCCATAACAGATCCAGCCCTTTGCTTTTTATCTTTAACATCAGGACCATAACAGCAGGTGAGTGTACCTAGAATAACAACCGTGCTGTACGACAGCTGCCTGGGGCCTGGTCGCTGCCTTCATTAACACCTTACAGGCTGTGGGTTGCAGCTAGAGCTTTGATACCCATCCTATTCAAGCCCGCTGCCCTCCTCCCACCTTGCCCTTGTTAGTCCCCATTGTGTCTGCCTGAAGTCAGCAAGACAAGCACATGGCAGTGGGAAGATTATACATATGTTTCCTTCCTTCGCATGTTGTTTTTCTTGCTTCTCATTGACTTGCATCGATAACTGTTGGAAAACGGTCTGAGGAATCCTAGTTCGTTTTCTCAATAATAAATATGTGTTGGTGAGAATTAGGCTTAAATTATGTAAAGTGCTTGGCGTATAATGAGTCTTTAATGAATGGATCCATGTTATTTTACATGACAATTATTATCGTGTGGTGATAATTAACGTACTGGGACTACAGAGACTGGGACCAACACAGAGCAGCAGATGCTAGGGAGTTGTAAAGCCACCAAGCTTTAATAAAACACTGTCTGAACTTTCACACCTCCACGTGATCATCCCTATTTCTCTAGCCTATTATCGTGAGTCTTACTTTCAATAGATGGTCATTGCAATATTTATTAAATGTTTTACAAGCCAGTGAGAAGTAGTAAATTTAAAGAAATAACTCCAAAGGTTAAAATAACGTTTTCAGTCCATGTTGTATTTAAAATTTAGCATAGGAAGCAACAAGTCTTATGGTTTTAAAATATATGGGGATTTTTCATATATACCGTACTCAGACATAAGAACGGGGTGACAGTCATCAAAATCAATATGGCTGTAGCTCAAGTGATGGAGTGTACCTTTCATTAATAAGGGAGAGGACAAAGGTCTTTATTAATTCTGGAAAGATCAGAAAGTTTTATATTCTTAACTGAATCAGAACCCCCGCCCCTTTATATGCCCATAAAATGCTGTCTTTACTCAACATAGTATTCTATTGGTCAAGATTTCTCTATCACTTTTTCGGGTGATTTTCAGATCAGAGAAAAGTAGAACTCCCTAGTGCGCCAACCCCTCCCCCACCTCCAAAAACAGCATTAGCACCCCGCTGAAGGCCAGAGTGCCTGGAATTCTGGGAACTCACAGAGTGCCCATGCCCTGCAAACCATAGGATGCTATGGTATGATGATAATTAAAACATACACACACACACACACACACACACACACACACACACACACACACACACACACCATGTTCCTCTCTCTCTCTCTCTCTCTCTCTCTCTCTCTCTCTCTCTCTTTTTTCCTGGAGCTGGGGACCGAACCCAGGGCCTTGCTCTTGCTAGACAAGCGCGTCAGCACTGAGCTAAATCCCCAACCCCACCATGTTCCTCTCTACAACATCACTGCATATGTTCTACCATTCAAACATCTTATCCTCATCAAATGAGGAAAAAAAATCACTCTTTAACCTAGTGAGATTAGACCAACAATGTAACATCTATTTGAGACCTAATAGTATCCTTCAAGGACAAAATACACATGTGACAAAGAGACACCAAATTCAATTTGGTCTCATATGCCAGAGCCCTCGAGCTACAATATTTTGAATTTTGTTTTTAGATAACCAGCAAAGACTTTGATAGACAATTGCCTTAGCCATGTAGCAATGTGGAGGTAGCCATTAAGTGGGTTGTGAGAGTGTATCTGTATCAGTAGTGGGCCTGGAGGCCAGCACCTGCCTGAAGTGTGAATCTTAAGGTCAGCAGGTTGTTGAGAACCTTCCTGGTACTTGAAGTCTTTTCCTTCTTCTCACTAAAGATCATGATAAAACTTCATCCATCTTTGAAGTTGCCACTGGCTTTCTGGCCACCGCTGTTACTATGTCCACTACTATAGCACTGTATTTGACCCTCTCTTTCAGGTACTATGATGAATTGCATGTATGCTTCTTTCCCCAAATTGATTGAGGAGATCAGATGCAGGCTTTTTGATTTTATCCCACGCACTGCTAAACATATTTAGGGTAGAATGGATAATTTGGTTAGTATTTAAATTGGAGATTTTTCTCCCCTTGAAAGCCAAAGCTTATAGAACCATTACAACATTGGAAAGCACTGATCCTTCTAAACAAGGATTTGCCTCAATATCCAGTGACTTCTAATTTCTGCCTTCTGCCATAGCCCTACAAACACTTGCTTGTTTAAACGAAACAGGAATCATGGTTTCAATGTCTGAGCATCACCGAGGATCACATGGGGCTGCTTTTAACAGTTAATAAACAAATCAAATTTCTCTCAAAATTGTCTTTCACAATATATTCCTACAAAAACAATTTTAAAATGTGACAGATCTTTAGGCTTTGTTTTTCTCGCAAAAAAATTGTACAGCATGTGTGTGCATGTATATATGTGTATGTGTGCGCTTTTATGTAGTCAATATTAACTAGAATATTTTGCCTTATTTAGAGAAAAAAACTGAGTTAACACTCTATGGTCTTTCTTGAGGTCATTTGAAAAAATAAAATATTGTTTCAGTTGCAGAATGCATGGTAAAATCATTTAAAATAAAGCATCAGCTAGGTTACATCTACATAGAATAAATTTTTATTATTTTCCACTAATGCTTTGCTTTGCTGCATTTTTAATTTTTAATGCCAATGTTTATTTCGACATTTCTCCTTCTTTGTACATCTTTATCATTTATCATCTTAAGTGCCTGCAGTTCATGGCTTAGTATTCTCTGCCATCTACATGACGTATTTCTTAGACATAGGAAAAGGTTTGGTAATCCTCCCTCTGTTTTTCTTCTAAGTGGCTTATTGATGCGTGAAATGGTAAAATGGAAGATTTGTTCCTCTGGCTTAAGACTTGGGTTCTAAATAGAACATTTCTTTTCTAAAACATCTATTAAATGTTGAACATGACAAGAAGACATGAAACTATTTAAAGGTATAATTCCAATGCTTAAAACAATGCTTTCAGAACCTGTTTCATATCAGATTATTTGTAATTCTGCAAATCTGTCAGATGGCACATGTCACTTACAACAGTTTCCATTTTCTTTTAAATTTATTTGTATACTTCTCCTAAATTCTTATTGCTAGCTTCTTGAAGACAGGAGCTCCTTATCATGTCTACTAATCGAACAGACACCTTTCAGTTGGAAAAAAATACTTGCTTCTAAACAAAGATATGCACAACTCCATTGGGTCATTTTTCTCATTCCTTGTTGCAAAGTAGTAGACCAGTTGCAACATATCTATCACGTGATGAGGCAGTAGCTTCTACTTGAGTCATAAGCCTTAGGTTACCTGTTCCCATGATGCTTTGCTACACCACAGAATTTTGACTTTTGACGGGCTTGATAATAATAAAATAGAGTCAATTCAATGATGATAGTCATGTAGAAATAATGGAAATGATATCTTTATTAGGACTTCCATTGACTTGAATGCTTTCAAAACTGCATGCCCACATTTCTTATACAACCTGTGAAATGAAGTCACATCCTCATGTTGGGGATAGTTAAGGCCCAGCAGTCTAAGCTGTGTACATCTTGCTCGGTGCCTACACTGGTACAATGTCTTGAACATAGCTGTCACTCCAAAGATATGTTTCATCCTTCTCATCTGTTCATCTGCATAACATGTGTGAATAAAAGAGGGACTGAGAAGTAGGCAAGGAGTCAGTCCAACATGGTCAACGTTTATTCTCATGGAGGAAAAAGAAAAATCTGAGGAAGACCAAATAGCAAGCGTGGGGAGTAGATAGAAGCTGAAGCTGGTTCTCTAGCCCTGGTGTGCTCTGAATGCAAAGCCTGAGAGTTCCCCCAAGTCACCATACATTTCCACTACTCATGCATCTAATAATAAGTCACCTACTCAATATGTATTTTTAAAAGCCTATCCACATATTTTTTATTCTCCCTTGACTTTATACTTAGTCTGGCTTTTAGTCCCATTTTTTTCCAGTCTTTCTATTTTGTTTTCTTTTTCCTCCTTCTGCTCATTCGTCTCTTCATTCTTCCACATTCTTTATCTCTCATCCATTCTCCCTCTTCCAATTCCATTAATGAAAGCAGATAATAACTTGTGAATTCAAGTGGAACTTCATTTCTGAAACTGCACACTCATGCTGGAACCCATTAAGCTCGATAGCGAGAAATGAGAGAAATCATAATTATCGGGCCACTAAAATACATGAAACATAAAATTTGTCAGGGAAAGTAATTGAAATTATTTGAGCAGTTGGGCCGGGTGCTGAACAGACCCTCAGTGATAATGGAAAGGTTACAGGCGATGTTTAGCAATGCTGATGAGGTCCAAGGTGACTTCATGACACCGCAGTCAGCAAATTCAGGTTCTGCTTCTAATAATTTGCTAACCCACCTCAGGAAATTGGGTGTTTGGGGAAACCCTTGACCATCTACAACAACACTACTAAATTCACCTGTGCGGATTGCTTTCCTCAGATACTCATTTAATCTTGTATTTTGTTAGTTTGTTTGTTGTTTTCTTTTGTTGATTTTGCTGTCCTGTCTTTTCCCTTGGAGCATTTTTTACTTATCCTTTCGCCCAGAATTCCTTTGCTCTGAGTTGTTCTTCTCCTTCCTTTACCATTTATCTCAAGAGCTCCAGGAATCACAAATTCCATTGGTAAGAATAGTGTTACTGAGTTTGGTGTAGTTGTTTTTATACATATTTAGCTGATGATGTACTGAAATACAGCTGATATGCAGAGAAAAAGTATGTAGAAAAATATACTAATGATCTTAAAATAGCCAAAATATTCCTGACCTCATCAACTTCAGAATTTTCAGTGGTCACAGATACATATGCAGTGTGCTTTGGGCATAGTGATTGAGGTAGAGAAAATATCGTTCAGATAGAGGGTTTAGTTTAGGTGTGATAAAACTGTGTTCTTACCATGCAAATGGTTTTTTGATCATATAGATATTTGGATCACTCTCAAATTTAGGTGAGTACCATCACTGTTAATAGATTAGGAATATCCAACTTAGTTTAATGATTATCTCACAAATATATATATATATATATATATATATATATATATATTTCATGTCAGTTTAGTGATAATATTTCACACCAACATGTTCCACTTCCAAATATCTTGTTTAATATCTCCTTCATGCACACAGAAACTATCATTAGTTCCATGGATAACTAAATGAATTGAGGAAATCTAAAAGTAAATGACACAAGCCCTGTGTCTTGACTTGGTTTACTTTCTATGAAGTCACTATGCCTCTTGGAGAGTCATCAAGAGTGTACTCACACAGCCTCTGGCTTGAGAGTTTACTCTCTATTCCTATGATTTCTCACAAGGGCTGGTTTAGTGTCCACTTACACGTTTGTGCAAATGAGTGACCACAGCTCATCTCAGTATGGGGATTACCTCTACATGTTTCAGATTTTGTTCTTTGTTTATTTTTTGTGAAGAACAAAAGTCGGTGCATTTAATTTGACTCTACCCTTTAGGCTAATTAAAAAAAAGATGCTCAGACAAAGAGTTGAGTTCATGATATGGACAGCCTGTTGCTCAGGTGTAGGATCACCACCTACAGTGGTGATCTCAGTAGGGTTGTGGGTCAAATTTGTTGAGATCAAGGGCTCTCCTAGACTAGCTTGTGCCTAGGGTTCAAATGTTTTTCAACCTCAATATTGCCTCATGTTTTCACCAGTAAATAATGATACACAGAATAACAGCATACTAGGCCTCTGTGTTGCCAGGACTATACATTATTTGGAAGGAAAAAAATATAGACAATTGTACAAATTTTACTAACCAATAAAGATTAACCAGTAAAGATTAGCTGAGGATCTCTAATTCCGTATTCATGCCCACTAGAGTTCTCTAGTTTAGATTTAGATTAAACACAATCACTTGAGTCATCCATTTATTTATTCATTATCCAAAACTTGCATGAGTCCATACTAAGTGCTGCCTGTATCTGCGAATAAGAAGTTAACAGTCTTGCACATAAAGTACGTCACTATTTAGACATTCAGAGATATCATTGCGATTCAGAAAGCATGAGCTCTGGTATTCATATGTTCCAGAGGGAAACACAGAAGACTCACATATCTTTAATATCTGGAGTTTGTGATAGATTTTGGGTGAGCATCGAGGTCTAGCAAGATGACTCAGAGAATAGGGGTGCTTGTTGCCAACCCCGTGGACAATCTCTGAGATCCATTTTGTTAAAAGAGAAAACCAGAACTAAGTTCTGCTTGTTGCTCTCTGACATCTGTGGGCAATGTAGCACATGCACGTATAGACACCAGCCACCCACCCAGCAAATACCAAATAAATAGGTGGAATAAAAGAAGAATTTAAAAAGAGATGCCCTAAATCAAACCTTCAAGACCAAATCAAAAATGAATTGTGAGAAGGATGTGACAGAAGATAGAAGCTGGATTTCAAACAATATACACATACATACAAAGGGGCATCTACTGACTCGGACCTTGGGATTCTTAGAAGGGAAAAAACAATTGTGAGAGGGATATCAAACAATCATGTATCATCTTGTGTATGTTTGTTGGCTATCACAAAACCATTGTCATTAGTGTTCCCTGGATGTCTCTTAAGGACAATATATGATTACTTTTCTAGAACTTTCTGTACTATCAGGTCAGTCATTGTGCTTAGAAAAAAAAATTTTTAATATAATATCATCAGAAAGAAAGCCTTGACTCTAACAAGATCACCAAAAACTAGGTATAATTGAATATGATGAGGTTTTATTTTTGAATAGGTTGAAGGAACAAAATTCGATGGAACTATATAAATTTTTTACATTCTACAAAGTACACAGGCATCCAAATACCATAGACCGAATGCAAAATTTAATTCCAAGCTTCAGGCATTGAATTGTCATCCAGTGGTCTCTAATTGCCAAGTGATGGTATTATTTCAAACCTGAAATTATCTAATTAAGATATCTGCTGGGCTGTTGTTGTTTAATCATTTTCCTCGTGTTTATTTTACTAGTTCTCAATTAAGTTCCATTTAGTCAATGCATTTCAGACATATGTTGTGCTGGTTACTTGACTGGATAGTTTTGTGTCAACTTGACATGAGCTAGAATCATGAGAGAAAGTAGCCTAAATTAAGAATATGCCTTCATAATATCAGGCTGCAGGCAAGCCAGAGGCTATTTTCTTAGGAAACATTGCGGAGAGCCAGTAAATTTTGGGTGGGACCACTCCTGGCCTCTTGGTCCTGGATTCTATAAGAAAACAGGTTGATAAAGACTATACATGGACTGACCCTGGACTCTGACCTCATAGGTAGCAATGAATATCCTAGTAAGAGCACCAGTGGAAGGGGAAGCCCTGGGTCCTGCTAATACTGAACCCCCAGTGAACTAGACTGTTGGGGGGGGGCGGCAATGGGGGGAGGGTGGGGAGGAACACCCATAAGGAAGGGAGGGGGAGGGGATGTTTGCCGGAAACCGGGAAAGGGAATAACACTCGAAAGGTATAAAAAAAATACTCAAATTATTAAAAAAAAAAAAAAAAAAAAAAAAAAAAAAAAAAACAGGTTGAGTAAGCCAGTAAGCAGCACCCCTCCATGGTCTCTGCATCAGCTTCTACCTCGAGGTTCCTGCCCTATTTGACCTCCTGCTTTAGTTTCCATCAAAAGACTGTCATATATAAGTCAAATACTCTCTTTTCTCCTCAGGTTGTTTTGGTCACGGTATTAACAATAAATACTCGTCCCAAATAGCCTGAGTGAGAACTCTTGAGCAGAATTAGGCACTGTACTTGGCAGTGACAGAGTTATTTCTAGCAAACATTTGTGAGTTGTGAATATGTAAAGAAACTCTTGGATAAATGACTTTACTGCATGATTCCAAACAACATAACAGTGCCCTATTGTTCACGAACAAGTTGAAAAGAATATCTTTATTGTACTATAGGCTACAAGGAAACAACTGGCAATTTGGGCAGTGGCAGATCTAAATAAACTTTAAATACAGTGTAATTTTTTCACCGTGTCCTCTTTTATGCCACAAGAAAGGTACCGGAACTAGAAGGGAATTTTGAAACATTCATTGTAACCTTTCATTTAGCCTATAATTAACATGTCTCTCCCAAAGATAACTAACTTCCCGGTTAATTATTGCAAAGCTACTACTATTGCTATTACCACTACTATTACTATTACTATTACTGTTACTATTACTATTACTAGTACTACTGCTACTACTACTACTATTACTACTACTATTACTAGTACTACTACTACTACTACTATTACTACTACTATTACTATTGTTACTACTACTATTGCTACTACTATTATTACTATTACTACTACTACTACTATTACTATTATTACTACTACTACTATTATTACTATTACTATTTATTGCTATTACTATTTATTACTATTACCCCCAACCTAGTCCCCAATTCATTCCTCTTTTTATTTCTACTGGTTCCCTGAATTTTGCTGTTTCTAAACAGTTTTCCTTTCAGAGATTTGGGGAATGATAGCATTTCTCCTCAAGTGTATTTTGCTTTATACTGTGTCCCCCAGCAGGAAGAATAATAAAATGTATGCTTAACCATGATCTTAAAATCGCTTTATTAGAAACATTCATTTCACTTAAATTTATACTATACATAATGTGTTGTCCATTCATCAATATAGAACACATATTTTGTCAGTGCCCCTACACCAACAGTATCTTTCAAATAGTCAATATGTGGGGAGTTCACTTCAGTGGAATTGCTAAAATCTGATGCCACTCAGTACCCATATCATTTAACAAGCATGTGTATTTCTGAGCTGATTCTTTTAACACTGGGAACCTTTGTTCGTGTGGATGCTACAAGAAAAACTGCGTTTAGACAAAGCAGCTGTGAAGCATTTGAGCAACAATGAGATTTCTTAGGATGAAGGTTAGAACTGGGAAAGCATCAGAAATCTAATTGCGTAGAGAGGTGCCTTTGTACACATACACTGTGGTAATTCATAATGCTACCATTTAGAAACAGACTTGAGATTTCTGTTCTATAGACACTGTGTCCTTTAACATAGTAGAGAATAGAGGGGTTCCCATGGCTCAGAGGTTTTCTGAAAGGAAAAAGTGTGTACCCATCACTGAAATTGTGTGGGAAGTCTCTCCTGGGGAAGAGAAGCTTTGTGATCCCAGAAGGCCAGCGTCTTTTTAACCAAAAGAGCTTCCCGGGTGTGGCCACGGGTGCCTATTTCTTTTAGACTTTTATCCTAAAGCAGGTTTATTACAATATAATTAGCCTAAAACAAACCACACATTTGAAATAGGAGCAAGTGTATTAATTTTAATCATCATAGGAAAATCAGGCTAATAAATGTCACCATCACCTGAACAAGTTTCCTTATCACTTTGTAATTTCCTTTTTCCTTCCTTTCTCTTTCTTCGACTTCTAGAAATCTCCTAGCCTATTTTCTCTCAGTGTAGATTATTATGAGCTTCCTAGAATCTCAGATACTAAGATCCTTCAGCACTTAGTCTGTTTTGTTTCTGTCTGTTTTGTTTCTGTTTGTATTGGTCATGCTCCTTTTACTCATTTATACCAAGATTCATCCATGTTGTATCAGGTATATAGGACAATTCTTTCTATGGCTGAATTATTTTGCTTCTGGGGCAATAGCACATGCTATTTACTACTTTGTCTATTAACACAACTTTGCATTATTTTAGGTTCAGTTTATAAAGCTTATACGAACATTCATATACAAGCATTTATATAAATATATCTATCTCATTTTTGTCATTTTGACACATTAGATGCATTGCTGTAAAAGGAATTATCCGGGTATGGCATAGCTTTAGTCCCAGCAGTTGCTAAGCAAAAGCAGATGATATCTATGTGTTTTGGGTCTGGTTCTTTTACATAGCAGCCCGTAGCCAGCCAGAACTACATAATGATACCCTGTTGAAAGGGAGAGAGATGGGAGGGGGCATCGTAGCTTAGGCATATATTGCCATTTGATTTTATTACTCCAGAGAAGGACATTAAATGTTATGGAGAAAGCTGTCTTTGAACTGGAATGCTCAAATCTAGTTATTCTCAGTTGTTCTATATGCTTATTATTCTCATAAAAGAAAAACAAAACAAAACGAAACACCCACTGGATCTCCTCAGTACATGAAACATCTAAGCCAAGAGTTAAATTGTTGATATGAGGAGTCCCGGGATCACTGCTGCTTTTCCATGGACTTTGCCTGTTCTACTGATATCAGAATAAAGTCATGTGGAGGGAGCTACTGTGGCTTCTCATCAAGTAAATAGCTTAAAACCAGATTGTTTTACTAAAATATGTAAGAACCATATATGATAAAACCACATATTTGTACCAAGATAAATACGTCTTCAGAATTTTTCATATAGCTTTCATATATTAATTTCATGAAAATCATGAGATCCTATTTTACAGTCAAAATAATGTCGAGTTTAGAATGACATCATGAGCTGGTATAAGGTTTCTCAACCTGTGGGTCATGACTCAAACTTGGTCACTTATCAGATATCTTTTTATCAGATATTTATATTATAGTTCATTACAGTAGCAATGTTACAGTTAAGAAGTAGCAAAGAAATAATGTTATGTTTGGGGATCGCCATTACAGGAGGAACTGTATTAGAAAGTTGCAGCATTAGGAAGTTTGAGAACCACTGCTGAACCACAGCAGATTTACTTCCTTGACTGTGGTCAGAGTAGAGTTCAATGTCATTGTCACTGCTATAAGACTGAGCATGGTCTCTAGGATCTTAAGCCAGTTTCTTAACCATTTTACAATAGGTCCTTAGACATATTGTCTTTTAAGGTATTCAATTAAGAATATTTGTCGACTCAAAAATTATTTTAGGTAGGACATTCCAAGTTGCCAGAGAACTATTACAACCATATCAAAGTGCTTTTTAAGTTTGGTGCACTGGCATCTCCCAAAATTGTCTGTTTCAAAACTCATTTCAGATTTATTGGTAGAATAAATAGGGAGGATGAAAGAAATAAAAAGAGGAAAGGAATGGGGAATCAGGAGCGAGTGAGAAAGAAAGGGCAGGAAGGAGAACTGAAAGGAGAAATTAAAGATGGAATGCAGATGGAGAAAGAGACAAAATTCAAAATCACAAGCCACAAGTTTAGGGCCGTCTCAACATGAGGTTTGCTCTGAAACACATTGTTCTTTCAGAGGAAAGCATGGGAGAGTGGAAAAGAGAAGCTATCACCTACTTTCTCTCATGCCTCTCTTTCTAATGACAGTCATGATGGCTCGTCTCCAGTCGCCACTGGCTGAGAGCCAGGAGCACCATGACAGTGAAGTCCCTGGCCTAGTTCTGCTCAGGAAAGAATTTGACAGTGTTTACTTTTGCTCCCAGTTCCGTTCTTCCTGGGCAGCACTTAGAGCACTGAAGCTCTGAGTTATCTTGTTAAGGCAATTATAAGAAAGTGCTTTGTTCTTCCCGATGAGGTGTGTTTCAGCAGAAAACTTTATTTGGAAATAGTAAGGTGTTTTCACTCAGACAAAATAAAACACTGGGACTTCTAAGTTATCAGGCAGTTTCCTTCTGAGCCCTTGTATCAAGCCACGAAGATTGGGCTCTCCACAACAGCAGGTGGAGAAACGATCCCTATGAAGTTAGCTTCAGGCTCTCATCTAGACATGTTCATGGCATCAGAAAGCACTACCTGGAGCTTCTCTGGACACAAACAAGAGAAAAGGAGCCCTCCACTCCCCACCTCACATTCTGTCACTCTGACAGCAGGGACCTTGTCTCACTCAGAGGGAGACTCTCACCTCCACCTCAGGGTGAAACCAAAAGTCCATAATTTTCTCACTGGTGTTTCGAGTTTTACTTTTAATTTCTTCAGGACAACGAAAATAATGACACTCATAGACATAGAATGATTGAGCATTCCTTTTCTAAGAATTTGTAATAATGGGAGAAATGGTGAAATATGGCTGCAGAATCATAAGGCATATGCTCTCAACTGGGCATAGTGTCTCATGCTGCAATTCCATAACTAGCTGTGGCGGAAGCCTCCTCACCATCACTTTAAAATACCAAGTGAGGTCTGGGCCAGTGTGGAGTGAGACCCTATTTTTTAGAGAGAGAGGAACAGGGAGGGGGAGGGAGAGAGGGGGAGAGACATGGAGAGGGAGATGGAGGAGAGGAGGGAGAGGGAGAAGGAGAGAGAGAGGGAGCAGAGGGAGATGGAGAGGGAGAGGGAGAGGGTGAGGGAGAGGGAGAGATTACTGTTGAGACAATTACATTTCAGTTTCTATTAGAACTAAACTGTCACTAAATTATTTAGTTCATGATACATTTAAATCTAAAAATGCAATTACATGAGGAATGGAGATCTGGATCTTAGTCAATGAGGTGATTGAGCCCAGTGCCTCTACCATCTGAAACATCTCGGAGTCAACCCCCATCAAATTCAAGTCCTTTGTCCAGTCCCAAACAGGATGCGGGCTGAGGCGCATATGCTGAGTGGTATTTGATATAACTAAGGTTGAGAACTGGAGTTGTAAGAGCATGGATGCCTTTCATGTTCTCATTATCAATTTCTTTTTCTAAAGGTGTGGTCATATAACTATTTATTTTTCAAATGCATCCTAAAGGACTTTTAATAATAAATGACTTTAAATAATTGGTACCATTTCATAATCCTCTTGAATAAAAGTGGAATTCTTCTACAAATGATTCTAATTTTGCTCCCAATAATGGAAAACAGAATAAGTAGGGGGGTGGAATGGAGGTAGGATATGCTATTATTCTTTTTTTTAATGTTCAAGGCTATTTTCAACTATTAAACTTGCATGTATTTTATTTAATGCAAAATAAATAATAACACTTCTCCCTCACTTTTTTTCCCATCTTAAAAACCTCTTGTTTCTGGTTTCCATGGTAATGATACCACATTATGGTATTTTTCTCTTTAAGTGGAACACTTTCATCTCACTGACTTAAAGATGAGGTCCAAAAGAGCCAGAAATAATAACTTGCAAAGTAGCCTGCTAGGTAGAATAAAGGCCCTTGTTCTGTGGCCAAAGGACAGTAGCCTCAGTAAGAGAAATGGTCCTAACGAGACTAACGATGGGAATCACAGACTAACTGTGAGGTGTGTTTATTTTTTTTTCTTTCCATTGTGTCTCATTTTCTGTTTTGCATTGGAAAAGAATAACAATGTCCAGAGTAACTAGGCAGTGTCTTAAACCGAAGTCATTTGTAGAAATGTAAGGGAATCTGTGGAGACTGGAAAGGCAGGGAATTATTAAGGGGAAGAATAAGAGAAATGGTAACCTCGTCTCTCAGGACGTGAGTAACTGGAGGGATGGCAGCAGCAATGAGTGAGGCAGTGTCCCCAATTTGTCGTGCTCTTCTGGACGAGGTACTCTTCTTGCGGCTGTGACAAATCACCTGGCGAAAGGAGGAACTGGTGGAAACGCCGTGCTTGCTTTGACTTGCAGACTGAGTGCGGAAGTCCTAGCAGCAGGAACATGAGACCTCTGACCACATCGCAGCCGCAGTTACGAAGCAGAATGTGATCATTGCTGGTACCTACCTCACCTCTCCGTGGTCCAGGATCACAGCCAACTGCATGATGCCACGCCCATGTTAGGGCAGGTCTTCCCACCTTAACCAACCCAGGCAAGAAATCCACTCACGCACTACCTGGGTATTTGTCTCCAAGATGACTCTGGATCCTGTCAAACAGAAACTCTCACAACTGACTTTAAATTCATGATTACAGCGAATTTCATGACATCCTTTCATAGAAAAATAATTACACGGCACAGTTGTGACATAACTCAACATTCCCTTGGACCCAGTTAAAACGCGTGTGAACTGTAGGTTATGGGAAAATGACTTTTAATGAATGTTTATTCATGAAGATAGTTTTTTTCATACCCAAACCCATACAATTCTATTTGTTTGTTTGTAAGTTTAGTTATTATTTACCAAATAAGGGAGCTAATTGAGATTTTTAAGGTCTTTTACCTATATATTGTCTGTGACTCCTTATGTATTGTTCTTTGGGGAAAATGAAACAGTGGTCCCTCATCCTAATTTAAATAGGAATCAGATCAGTGTTCGATGGCTGGAAAGAATTGAGTTGAGCGTTGTTCATCTGATAGTGTGTGTCTACCTGGTTTCTGTAAGCTTTCCAAGAATTTCTTTTTCATTTTTCTGCTTTTGAAGCTTTGTTGTAGTGACCACTGAAAGAGAGAGTTGTCACTCAAAAGAAACAAGCAATTTTTCCTCTGGGAAAGAAGAGGAATAATTTGAAATTCGTTCATGGCCCAGATGGCCAAAGCAGATGCAAGAGGCAATGAACTCTAAGTGTGACAGAAATTCCTTGATTTACAACCATTTCCTTCTTCTTAGAACTTGATGTCTATAATTTCTTTTGTTATCTCATTCTACCATTCCTATTCATTGTTTTTAACTGTGTGATCTTCATGGCTACTTTTCTTTTAAATAGAGAAACGAGACACACAAAGTTGCCTGAACACATTTGATGGGTGAAAGAAATGTTTCTTTTATATTTTTCTATGATATATTTCTGATCATTGATCTTTGAACACCCTGTTCTTTGGTTTTCCCTTCTGCATCCATTTCCCTTCCAGACCCATGAAGGACTCATACACAGGCTACCCTCTGGACCATTTTTCATTTTCCTTTGTTCAAAGTCAGTGAGTATCCCAAGCACATGTCCACAGTCCTTATATGCTCCAAAGATACTAGTCAAATAGCATGAGATTTTAATATAATAAAATCAAACAGAACAATATTCAGAAAAGACTAGCACTGGGACAGGGAGCAGGGGATAGAATTAGATTGATCAGCAGGTATTAACTGCAACAGGTGAAGGAAAACATGCATTTTATTCCCTGCTATTCTAAGAAATCTACATAGAAATTATAATTTCAAAGATTGATTTAGAGTACTGCTTAGTAGAAAGTTATAAAAAATTGGACTCCGCATATTTTCTGTGCAACCCATAGCTGAAGTAGGAATCATAAGCCCATCTGTAGGCTCCTTATTTTTGAAAACTAAATTTTTAATAGTTGAAGGTGAAAATCATTGAGCATTCTTTAAGAAAAATAGTTTGTTTCATACCCAAACCCATTCTATTTGTTTGTTTGTAAGTTTAGTTATTATTTACCAAATAATACAAGGTGAGACTTTTGATAGATAAAATAATCCACACCATTTTGTTCTAACCCACCAAAAGTCCAGATCAATGGAAGTGACCATGGAGTGAATCTATTACATTAGAGGTCAAAATAAGCTTTGCTTCCTTTAACGTGATTTTCTCTGAGATCCTGATATAAGATTAGCTATCTTATGAACATGGGGGCCCTGGGTCATCCTCTGGAAAGTAAGGGAGTATAGCTAGAGATCTCGGACAAAGGATGGTTTGGACAGTGCCCTGAATGCTAAAGTTGAGAGAGAAAAAAGTCTGCAGATAGAAATTTTGATCTACAATTAAATGAAAGTTTAATCTAACCTTGTATTTCAAGCATTCGAGAGTGGGATGGAAGAATGTGAAACATACCCTAGATTACATAGTGATGTTTAATATTTTTATAGAAGAGATGGTTTTGTTTTTATGTTTCCCACAAAAATTATTAACAAGAAAGAAAAAATAGAAGAGGAGGAGGAGGAAGGAGGAGGAAGAGGAAGAGAAAGAGGAGGAGGAGGAGGAAGAAGAAGAAGAAGAAGAAGAAGAAGAAGAAGAAGAAGAAGAAGAAGAAGAAGAAGAAGAAGAAGAAGAAGAAGAAGAAGAATTAGAACTGAGAAGAAGAATTAGAAACTGAGCTTCTGAGCTTGTTGACTTGTAGCTAGGCTCTCTATTAAGATTTTCAGATTCTCAGAATCTTCTAAGGCATAAGGTGCATGCTAGAGAGAGAGCAGGAGAACTACACATAAGGCATGCCTATAAAGTGAAAATCATTAGGGACAAAATCTTGTTCTCCTACGTGCATTCTTCTAGAGATGAGGAAAGGAGACTCAACTATGCATGCTGTGGCTAGCATATCACAAATAAGTCTCAGGAACTAAACTTCCAACAAAGGAGATGTTTACTTTTGAAACAGTTCATTTGCTTATTCGTTTTGTTCTTCTTGTTGAGACAGGGTTTCTCTGTGTAACAGCCCTGGTTTTCCTGAAACTCACTTTGTAGATGAATGAGCCTGGCCTTGAACTCACAGAGATCTGAGTGAATCTGCCTCCAGAGTGATGGGATTAAAGACAGGAGGCACCATGTTTGAAACAGTTTATAGTTTATAACATGACACTATAATGGTAATTATTAATATAAATATATTGCAGTAAATTAATTCAGCAGGTGCTTGGCTTTTTTAAAATTCTAACTTGTTTCCTAATAACGACACAGAGACCAAGATTTACGTGATGGAACTTTACCGCAAAACCTCCCTGCCAAAATTCTGAGATACTTACAATTTGGTATTTGTCTGCCTCTCTGGGCTTCAGATGTATTTTCTATGATATCTCCTCTCACCCTCCTTCTGGCTAAATCTGCCTTACTTGTCCCTCTCTCCTCCTTTTGCCTGGATGACAGAATTCCCACCATACTCTCTCTTCTGCCTAGCCATGGGCTGATCAGCATTTATTGACAAGGCAGAGAATAAATGGTAGGCATTGTTTATGCTAACTTTAGACAGGAGATTCTTGACATAAGCATTATAATGTTTTGTCCTGAATGAAAAAAAGATTTGAGGGCAGAGAAATCAGAATATGAATAACACAAGGATAATATGCATAATATGCACTAAATCATTATGCCTACATAGCTCTTAAAAGCAGATTTTTTTTTTTGTAGGATCCAGCAAAGCATATTGCCTAAATTATAAATCCTGGGGTTTTCTTTTCTCATAGGTCTATTTAAAGCATGTTTAACTTGGAGGATCTGAGATGGAATCAACTAAACTGACACCATCCTGGAGGATGTGTTTATCCGTCAAGCATTAATTGAGCACCTGTGATTTTTCTGAGGGATCTGTATTAGACTTGAGGCCAGAAAGATGGATAATAATGAGCCTATGTCTTCCCAGATTTCATGGTCTGGTAGGAGAAATAGACTTATAAATAGATAAATTGCAATACAATGTGATAAGTGCTTTAATAGAGATAAGAAATGATTAATATAAATGAAAACCAAATTAAGCACATTAAGCTTCTCTCAAAAGGGGGAAAATTTGTTCATGTAAAATATTAGAATTAAAATGTATTATTCCTCAATTCCCTAAATGGTATTTGAAGATAATGTCATGCTCTTTTCTCTCCTAGCCCCATTAGTTCTCATCTGTACGTCACGGGGGTAGGTGAGTGAACGCAGCACATGTACTGGCGGATTTCTTTCCTGCCATTTGCTTCTAATTCCTGTAAAAATAAAATTAAAAGAATCCAATCCTAAGGGTCAGTCTTGCTCTGTATTTTCCATTACTCACTCTCGTCCTTTTCCAGACAATTAGCAGTATTCACAGGAAAGAAAAAAAACACAGGAAAATAAATCTGGAAGGAAGGAACGAGAGAGATGTTAGCAATAGCCGCTCACCTTTATTGAAACCTTATTAGAGGCTGGAAGCTGCTCTAAGTCCTTTGCATGTTTTAATACCTGAAGTCCGAAGGACAACCCCATGAGGTAAATCTATTATTTCCTTTTTATTGATCAGAAAGTTGAAGCACACAGAGGTTAATTAACTTGCTGTGGGGGGTTCACAGAGTCAGGAAATGCAGAGCTACAAGTCGAGCTCAGGCAGCGGACTGCAAGTACTTGCACATTAATGGATATTCATATTAAGTATATATTAATAAAACAAAATAAAGCTGGCAAAAAGAAATGAAAGAAATGGACTTTGTAACATCTTTCTCCTCTGTAGTTTCTCTCTCTTGCCTTACTTGAAGGAGGCATTAAACTCGACTGGGATTTTCTGTAACAGTAAATGTCTACATGATGTCTTTGCTTTCGATAATACCCCATGTTAAAAAAAAAATCTTGTCCACCAACACAAGCCAAACACAGTTGCTTTCTACTTCCATATTCTTGAACAATACAGTTAACTGAGAATGAGGTCACCTGTAAAAATATGGCCATAATTCTAATCATATGTCATTTTCTTCAAATTCATTAGATTCATAATCACAAATATTAATTAAATACATGACCCTACTATATTCATGAGGAAACTGAGGCAACCAACAGTAAAATTGTCATTCCTTGGAGGGGGCTGTCACTTTGATATAAATATAACACATAACTAATTTCTTATTGCTCATTTGAGAGATATTTCTCTCTTTAACAAGTCAGAAGTCCAGAATAGGTCTTCTGCTTTTAGCCTTTTGTCCAGATGTGCACTATTCCAAGACCCAGGGACTGTTGATCTCCTTGTTTTTAAATTCAAGCAGCTTCCCTCAAAACACCACACTACCATTACTTGTGCTCCAACCCTAACATAAATTGTTTTTTAAGATTAGAAAAAGTCTTAGAAACGTTCCAACCACTTCTCCATCCTATCAACTGAGTATGTGAAGTCACAGAATCTGCCTTCTCCATGTGCCCTCTTTTGGAAAGACCTCAAATAATTATGGTGTTTCTTAGAAAAGAGTGGAACTACTTGAAAGTCTCTAGAATTCCCATTTCATCCTTACATACTTTTTCTAAGACCAAAAATTATGAAGGTGACCCCTAGGTAGAGGATCCTGCTAATGAAAATATTCTATCTGCTGAAGACAGTGAACTGGAAGAGTACTGGACTTGCACCAAAAGATCAAGGTTTGATTCTTCTATGTGTCTGCTTGACTTCAAGCATCTGATATAGTTTTTGTGATTTTCAGTGTCCACCTCTGTAGAGTGAGAATGGTCTTAGGTATACAAACAGACACAAACACACACACACACACACACACACACACACACACACACACACACACACACACACACAAATGATCGTTTAAAGTGAGTACTTATTGGAATGATAACAGGATTATGGTACTTTTATTTGCTGGAGACCTTTATATTCTCCTTGCCTTATATCCCAAACCCTTATTTGACCTTCAAGATTTGACATGGCCTTTCATTTGCCAGGCCTTTGTTCTCCTGTGCTAAAGTTCTGAGTCCTTTCTTATGTTGAAAGCTTTTGATTCCTTGGTCTTATCCTTCCAGCCATCCCAGCTAACTTTAATAGCGGCATAAGCAAGCATGCCGCCCTTCATCGCCTAGGCCAGAATTAATTGGGTTCCTTGCGTTTCTCAACAATGTTTTGTTCCACATTTCACAGTGTTCATCTTTCTCCTGGGCATTAGTTTAATCTCCCTTCCTCAATTTTAAGTACCATGAAATTGCAGTTCATGTGTATCTTCTAATTTTCCTTATTGCCTGTCACCTGTCACCAAGTGTTAGGCTATCTGTTGAAACTTAAATATCTGTATAACACATATCTGAAGTCTATATGGAAAGATGAAAAGAGACTATATATATAATTATACAGGGGTCCTCTTAATTAAGTACCAAGTGTATGGGCATAGCTTCAGAGTGAAAGCGGATTAAGAGATCTGCCTCGGTTAAACAGCTGCTGATGTTGCCATACTGGCTCTTCTTAAGTACTCTCCTGGCTGAAACAACCATAAAACATGCAAGGCAATGTTGTATTAACCTTTCTAGTTCAAGCGAATGAATCATAGCTTAGACTCTTCAGATATTTAGTCCTTTGGGCCTTTGCAGTAATGAGTTGAGTCCATTCTGCTACAATTCCTAAGTACACACAGACCTCATGCAAGCCTTCGTTTCAGGCGACACAAATGATCGTGTCAGCCTCTATCCGCCTTACACTGAGAGTTAAAACCAAAAGAAGAATAAGGTGGAGAGAGAGAGAGAGAAGGAAGAGGAAGTGGAGGGGAGAAAGAGGAGAAAACAGATTATCAATGCAAATTCAAATCATTATAAACTAGCAACTTCGTCCTTCAAATTTACATAGATTTGATAAGGATGACAGCATCTTGAAATATAGTGGGTCATCGTGCATGGAGTCATATTTTTTTTAATGTACACCATAGAAGAGTGAGAGAAATCCTGCGTTCCTTCACTGGTCTTATTTAGTTATCCGTGTAGCTTTTATCATCTTGAGCTATGTATATAAATATTTCACTAACTTACAACTGTTTACTTGGGCTTAATATCATTCTGGTTTGCTTCTCTTTTACACAAATTTGGCAGATTCTGATGTATTTACCCAGCCTGGGTTGTTTCTATGCCAAGAGCTTCACAGAGGCTGACTCAATGGTTAAATTTAAAGGACCATGGATTATTCTTTCAAGTAAGTGATTGCTCCAAGATGAATTGCTGCAAAATCCCTCACTTCCTCACCTCACCGTCTTACCTGAAGGAAGATGTGTCCTGAACTTATAGGTTGCTGTTACAACCATTATGTTGCCAGGGCAACTCAGAATGCCCTGCTTTCAAAGGAAAAAATAAAAACAGGGAGATTGACCGAGAATTTAGAAACTTAAGGAAAGGAGACTCTTTCCATCCAAATAGGCATATACCTTTGAGATTTTCTTGAGAAGACAGCTGTTTTTAAGCTGCTGTGGCTAGATTCTTAGGCACTAAATCTATATTACATGAGTGCACACACACACACACACACACACACACACACACACACACACACACACACACACACACACACACACACACACACACACACACACAAGTTATCTACAGGCCATGATTTCTCCTTTTTTGTTTTCTTGCTTGAAACACATCTTAATTTATTAGGAAATAAAATTCAGTTATGTAAAATATATTTTGATTTAGTTCTTAGACATTTCATTTACTGCAGATATTTCAAATGCATACTTTAGTTTAGTAAGGAGGACTATCTTCCACTAATGAAGGCTGTGCTCACGTGAGATAAGCACCAAAAAAAAGATATTAGAATGAAAGAAAAAATTATTTAAAAGCAAATTAAAACCTGTCATTTATATTTTACCTTAGAGACAATTTTAAAAGGCATGTCTGGTAGGAAAGACTTTTGTGGATGGGATTTTATTACAAACCTATCCCACTTTCCTTTTGGGTGTGTGGGGAAATGTGACTGAATATTTATCTAGGAGAGATCTTTTTCCTCAGCTATAACATGAAATTTACACGCATAGAATTACATTATCATAGCCTACTATTTTTTTTTTTTCAGAGAGCTTCGGCAAGAAAATCTAAGCCTAAAGCAAGGCCTTCCTTTCTTTAATCCAAGTACAATATTTTTATTAAAATCCTCGAATTAACAGAATAGTTTTACAAACTGTTGGCTCTTTTTCTTTTCTCTTTTCCCTTTTTGTAGAACATTCCATTTTGCCTGCTAGTGCTTGTTCATCTGAGCATCTCTCTCATTTCAGAGACCTTCATGTCTCTGGTTCTCCAGAGAAACCTTCTCATAGTTCTGCTTCCAACATCCACTCCAGGCACAGTGGCAAGTCTCTTCTGAGACCAAAGGCAGGTCTTTTCTCCTCTGTGGCATCGGGTTTGTCATATGTGTTATTATCTTTCTTCATGCTCACATCTCCTCATATTCAGCACCTTGAGGCAGGGGAAATAGTCCCTCTCCTCTGTGTTTACTGGTCATGCTTAGGAATGTGAGGGGAGTCCGTGAGGGTCTCTTACATTGACTCCTCTAATATATATTTGACAAATGTATACTTTAGGGACACTGTGAACTCTCATTGTGTCATCTATTCTAATTTGATATTATTCATAAATTTCAAGGTGTTTCTCTGGCAATCTCTAAATCACTGATATACATAGTAATGGAAAGAAATAGACAGGAAAGATGTTGGGACTTTATTACTCCTCGGAAACATGCCTTTAGAAGTCCCATTACACCATTACACAGTGTAACAAGGAGCAGGACAATCTTCTGATATTATTTTACTCTTATGAATTGATCACAGCTTATTAATTATCCAAACCATAATTTCCCATGTTCCCTATCTTAGTTTTCATGTTTGACCTGAATCATACACAAGAACTAAAGACTTGATTTACCACTTTACAAAGAATATTGATGGAAGCTCATTTCTATGATTGGAAATGAATCCTTCATTCATAAACTCACGTAATTTAGCTCTCTGGTCATCCTAGAATTTTATTAGACCTCAGCATTCAGTTCCTTGGCTCATACTTTTCTCCAAATTCTTTGAATTGGTAGCATTGCCCCATTTTAATCTCGGTGATTTAATGCTCACTCTTTTAATGCTTAAAGTAAGATCTTTGTAGGCCCCAAAATGTGAAAACATTTAAGCTGCCCAGGTTATAATTTTCAATAAGCTCATCTGCCAGACTTTAATTTGTTTGTTCCATGCTTATCCAGCCCTTCTACTGGGTACATTCAGTTTCTGCTGTAGACGATAGACAAGCGCAGGCATTGCAGCCTTCCCTGTTACACTGGTTGCTAAGTCACTATCTTCCCTAAGCCGTGAACCTCTCTGAATAAACTTGCAAATTGAAGCATTTTCTCTTATCGATTTTCGGCTATTCCCTGAACCCGGGGCTCATTCTCACCTTAAGCCTCCTTGGCACTGCTTACATATTTATAGCACATATAATGTCTGTCTTCCTCCCTCCCTCTTTTCAGTGTTTACTGCATGACTTTAGGAATATGAGCAAGTGTTTTCTTGTGCAATTGCATTAACTTAATCGCATCCTTTTCTAAAAACAGTGATTAAAACTAAATTCCAGCAATTTCTCGTCTTCTTTCCCTCTAATTATTCTAAACAATCCCGAGTTTGGATGAAGGGAGATTTTAAAAGTAAATATTCTACATGAAATTACTTCCTTAGGAAACTGGGTTTATGTACACATGCAGCTCTTTATTCTGATGGTGATGGGGAAAATTGCCCAGGATACAGCCTTGTTAGCTTCTTTAGTTTCTACAGGGCATTGATTCTATTCCCAAAAGCCCTGCCCAGACACCTTGGACAATCTCATACATACACAGAAATAGGAACGAGCTTCCTACTGGTTCTTTCACAGATTTTAAATTCAAACTTGCTGTCTTTGGTTGGTCTTCATGCCTAAACAGAGAAAAAATAATAATCCTTCCACAGTGAACCAAACGAAAACTATTCTTTTTTAACTGAGTTTAGTGAATTCCATTTCAATACTCCCTGATTCTGTGAGAAATATAAGATAAAATTATTACTAAGAATTCATCGCTAGGATTACTCTTAGTGAATTGCTTAGACTATTGTCAAGTCCACATTTACAATATGGGTCAGTTCTGTATTATATGTAGAGTGAGATGTGAAGTTTTCTGTGCCTTATAACTGATACTATCCTCCTCTGAAGGAAGTAATGTAATTATATTGTTATCTCAAATATTAAAGAAATAATTTAAAAACATACCTAGCTGCCAAAGCATCTAATCAATAAATAAACCCATGAACTGAAAAAAAAGAATATTAGGAAATTAATTAATTAGTGACAGACATGGCTGTCATTGAAAATGTATAGTATAAAAGTTCCATATTATTATGATACTAACCTCATGTGGTGTTTATATATACTTTGATTTATTATTATAGTTAGGATTTCCAAAAATTCCAATGCATCTCTTAAATATCTAAACTTTCAATATGATTTAATCTCTGTAAGAGTTAAATGTCTCTTAACTGTGCACTGAAAGAAAGAAAGAACGAAAAAAAGAAAGAAAGAAAGAAAGAAAGAAAGAAAGAAAATTTTCTCATTCCAAAAAGCACAGGCCACAGTCCCAATCAAATCAAAGCAAAACCAATATCCAGGAATGGTAATAACTCAGTGTCCAATGTCTAGGAATCAGGGATGCAAAAAGCTTAGAGAGTCACACTTCTCTCCATCTGGCAATCACAACACGTACAGATTTTCTTCCACCATACGGCTGCTTCCATGCTGCAACCTCTGCTGTTCTTCAAAGACACCTCATCTCATGTTATTGTCATCTTGCGTCTCTACTACAACTGGACTGTACTTTCTTTCTTTTTTTTCTTTTATGTGGATTTTTTTATTTACATTTCAAATATTATTCCCTGGTTTCCCGAACATAAGCCCCCTATCCCATCCCCATCCCCTTCTTCTGTAAGGGTGTTTCCCTCCCCATCCACTCCCTCTTCCTGCTGCTCCCCCATCCCCGACATTCCCCTGCACTGGAGGGTCCAGCCTTGGCAGGACCAAGTGCTTTTCCTTCCATTGCTGCCCAACAAGGTCATCCTCTTCTACATATGCAGTTGGAGCCATGGTCAGTCCATATATATAGCCTTTGGGTAGTGGTTTACTCCCTGGGAGCTCTGGTTGGTTGGCATTGTTGTTCTTATGGGGTTGCAAGCCCCTTCAGCTCTTTAAATCTTTTCTCTAATTCCTCCAATGGGGATCCCATTCTCAGTTCAATGGTTTGCAGCTAGCATTCACCTCTGTATTTGACATGCCCTGGCTGTGCCTCTCAGGAGATAGCTATTTCCAGCTCCTGTCAGCATGCACTTCTTAGCTTCATTGATCTTATCTAGTTTGGTGGCTGTATATATATGGGCCATATGAGGGGCAGGCTCTGAATGGCCATTCCTTCAGTCTCTGTTCTAAACTTTGCCTCCGTATCCCCTCATATGAATATTTTTGTGCCCCCTTCTAAGAAGAATTAAAGCTTCAGCACTTTGGTCATCCTTCTTCTTGAGCTACACGTGGTGTGTGGATTGTATCTTGGGTAATTCGAGCTTTTGGGCTAATATCCACTCATCAGTGAGTGCATAACATATATGTTTTTCTGTGATTGGGTTACCTCACTTAGGATGATATTTTCTAGTCCAATCCATTTGCCTATGAATTTCATAGTCATTGTTTTTGATAGCGGAGTAGTACTCCATTGTGTAGATATGCCACATTTTCTTCATGCATTCCTCTGTTGAAGGGCATCTGGGTATTTCCCAGTTCCTGACTATTATAAATAAGGCTGCTATGAATATAGTGGAGCATGTGTCTTTTTTGTATGTTGGAGCATCTTTGGAGTATATGACCAGGAGAGGTATAGCTGGGTCCTCAGGTAGTTCAATGTCCAATTTTCTGAGGAAACATCAGACTGATTTCCAGAGTGGTTGTACCAGTTTGCAATCCCACCAACAATGGAGGAGTGTTCCTCTTTCTCCACATCCTCGCCAGCATCTGTTGTCACCTGAGTTTTTGATGTTAGTCATTCTGACTGGTGTGAGGTGGAATCTCAAAGTTGTTTTGATTAGCATTTCCCTGATGACTAAGGATATTGAGCATTTCTTTAGGTACTTCTCAGCCATTCGATATTCCTCAGCTGTACTTTTACCACTAGCTTCTCCTTGACTCTCTTCAGGGACTTTAACCATGTCACATGATACCAAGCCTTAACTCTTCTCCATGACCCTTTCAATCCTGTGGTTTTTACTACAACATGGGCTAGACTTTCTCCAGTGGCTTCTCCTGGCCTCTTATGTACAAAACCTCGTGCTTCCATGACCCCTTCATGCCCTCAAAACTAACACCATATGGCAAACTCTCATGCATTGCCAAGTTGGCTGCCAGCGTGTGTCACAGCTGTGACTGCCTCTGCGTCACAGCCTCTGTGTGTTCATCTTAAAGAACCACCCAGGAGCCTTTACTACAATGATATGTGTCTCTTAGTAATCATGGCTAATTTCTCACGTCCATCTAACCTGCATGGATTGTCCTAGTATAGCAAAGGTTTTACTTTAGTGCTTCTTATTTCAAAATATAAATAGTCCTAATAGAGTCTTTTTTCTATTTACACTGAATAAAGTTTATTTCTTTTTTTATTGTTTCCCTTTTCTTTTTTACAGTCCAGACTTTATCCCCCTCCTAGTCTACCTTCCAACTCTTCCACATCCCATAACTCCTCCCTCACCAACTCTAAGAGGATGCCCCCACTCCTCCACCCCTCTAGACCTCCCCACACCCTGGGGCCCCCAGGCTCTCAAGGGTTAGGTGCATCATCTCTGAGTTCAAACCCCACAGTCCTCTGCTGTATGTGTGTTGAGGGCCTCATATCAGCTGGTGTATGTTGCCTGGTTGGTGGCTTAGTGTCTGAGAGATCCTAAGGGTCCAGGTTAGTAGAGACTGCTGGTAGAATCTTTAAGGGCCTCTCAAGCTGCCCTCTGAAATTTCACAAGCCAGGCCTCTATCACCTGGACTGCTCTCAGTATTATTGTCTATGTCCTCACAGTCGCTCATTAGCTCTGATCCCTTTTCAAATCTCAAGTTCTAAATACCTTCAACCTGCTTCTAGAAACAACATGCTCAGGTTGTTACAGCATTACCCCTTGACAGGCCACAAATTTCTGTTTTAGCTTAGGTTTCCATTACTCTGAGAAAAAACCAAAACCAAAAGAAACTTTAGGAGGAAAGGATTTATTTTAGCTTTTAGTTCTACACCACGTTCCATCACTGGAAGAATTCAGAGCAAGTATTCAGCAAGTATCTTCATGCATGAGCAAGAGAGTACCTAAAAGAGAATATCTGTGTGCTTCTTTACATACAGGAGATCATGCACATAGTTGGCAAGGCAGGAACCTGAAGGCAGGAGCTGATACAGAGGCTTGGAAGAGAAGTGCTTATAAATTTCCTTCTGGTGACTTGATCAGCCTACCTTCTTATAACACTCAGGCCCACCAGTCTAGAGGTGGCATTGCTCAAAGTGAGTTAGATTCTCCCACATCACTTCAGAAATGCATGCTTGTCTACAATCGAGTCGGGTGGGGCCATTATCATAATTCTGGTTCCTTCCTCCAAAATGACTCTAGCTTGTATTAAAATGACTTCAAACTATTCTGCCCATGCACTGTGTCTGCATGATTATAAACCACCATATATTCATTTTGTAATGAGGTAGTATTGAAATTGGGTAAGAAAAATAAATGAAAGATGAGCAAAATGAATGGTCCCAAATTGTCTTTTCTTTTTCATTACAAAACCATAATGGTATTTTCTTTCAATTTTCCCATGTATCCTTTGAACCCCATCTAAGTTCTTGCTTATCACTCTAAGACCATGCATGGACACATTTTCCTGTGTGTTAATTTTTAAGATCATACAAACATTTCTGTTTTAGGGTCTCTCTCGCTCATGCCTAAAGATACTTGTGGGACATTTTTATCATCAAATGTACCATGTTCTTTTCCACAGTTCTTCCTTCGTCAGGTCTTGCTGAGAACTTTTCAGTGAAATTTTCTAAACACTGGAAAGCTGCAATTGCTCACCTTGGCTCTGTTTCTACTGCATTTTTGGTTAGGAAGGCATTAATTCATCCTCACTAGGTAGTGCTCATTAACAATATTATTTCTGCTTATTTTCATTCAGCTAGTTACATCATATGGATTAAATTACAAGGCAAAGAGGGGACACCTTAGTTATGATTATTAATGCCTATTTTGTGCATGGATATGAGGTAAATGAAGACCTTAGAACTATTTGACACATGCTCACAAACTACATTCTATGAGCCATACTAAGTATGTACAACTTATCCATGTTTATTGCATAGTTTGGATCTAAATACCATATCAGTTTTGAAGAACCTGAGATCCCATGTATGTGTCCAGTATTAGGTATTTTTAAAGATATATGGCATTCAAACTTTCCCTAATTTTAGCAATATCTGACTCATGCACTTTATTTATTGACACAGTTGAAGCTCCATTTATTTGTCTTTGATATAAGTAGCAGTACATTGAAGGTGTTCAGAGTTCCTTCAGTTTGAGTGGGAAAGGACAAAAGAACCAGAGAAAAAAACACAGGAAAAGAAAAGAGAGCAGGTTCTAGGGCATTTTTTTTTACCAGACATGACTCTGAGGACCATCCTGGAAAGAGATCTCTAAAATGCTTTCACTTAGGAATATTGTCAATCCACCAAAAGGAGAGAAACAATCATTCAGCCATTTCCAATTATGTTTGGGCCAGGGAGTTGGCTCATTGTGTAAAAGCACTTGCTGATAACCTGAGTTTAATCCTAGGGACTCACCTTAGAAGGAAAAAAAACCCATGACAAGAGAGTGCCAATCCCTGAAAGTGATCCTCTGACTTCCCTATACACATCTTGACATGAACACATCTGTGTGCTTATTTGCTTATGAGCCAATCACACACACACACACACACACACACACACACACACACACACACACACACACACACAGAGAGAGAGAGAGAGAGAGAGAGAGAGAGAGAGAGAGAGAGAGAGAGAAACATATGATCATCTCACCATCACTGCCACCAATAAAATCCTTAAATTGAACATATCTCTTGAATGTGGGTGGATTTTTTTCACATGTATGTTTGTCACTCCTCTTAAAGTGATGAGAGCAAAGGATGTGGCACTTGCTGCTGATTCTACCACAAGAGAGGCTGAGGTGAGAAGACAGAAATAGAGGCCAGCCCAGGACTACAAGAGGGCTGAGAAGAACCCAAACAGAAGAAATTCATTGTATGAGCAAACTTTAAAGCTGGCTTGAAAAGGCTGGAGCTGTGTTTTCCTAATTGCTGTTTCTATTGTCAGAAGGTAACAGACCAGCTATGTGACTAAAATGAGAAGGGTTTGATTTTGTAGTTTAGGATCAAACTTTGCACAGGCGCCTTTGAGTTTAGACATGCAGCCTGAACCATCCAGGCTTCTGACATTGTGGGGCAACAATCTTCAGAGAAAAATCAAAGGATGAAAAATTCAGAGCAAGTGAGTGCTGGTTCATGCATTTTAATAGCAGGTTTGACTGGAATACATTAGAGTGAAAGGTGAGCCTGCTGGCATAGATTAGATGGGTACTCCTGAATCAAATCGAGAGGTGTACTGTTTTCAAACCCAGAAGGCAAACAACAACTTGATCTCTTAGATCACAGCCCACTGGAAAGAAGTTTTAAGTAAAAACAGGACAAAAGCTTATATATCTAAAGTAGTCTCTATAAATGATAGCAAAAGATGCAAATACTTCTAAAAATACTAAAAATCCTTCCTGAATTGTTTCGTTTAATGACATTAATTACATATAGATGGTTCTTAAATGCATATACTCCCTCGTTTGCTGGTATAAAAATAAGGTAGATGGAGTGAACCCAAGATAAGAAGTTAGTGTGTAAGTGTCTCCTGTACCATTTTAACTAGGTTTCACTTAAGATTTATTAAAAACTAAGCAATAAACTTCAATTTGAATAAGAGCTTTATGAAATCCTTCTTGAATTCTGAAGGAAGCCATGTTGGTTTATCCCATAGATTCTAAAGGCACAGGCCAGTCTTAAGATTTTGCTCATAATTTTCAAGCTTATCTTTTTTTTTTGTGAAACATTTTAAACTAGATTTGGAGATGGAGTTCAGGTGATGTGTGTTACTGCTGCCGAAGTAAGTTATTTTCTGTCTGTGCTTTGCTGTAGTTAATAAGGCATGTTCAGATCCATGTTGATAAAGGACATGTGAAAAATAGAATATGCCACTAAATTCAACATTTCATGTGATATAAGGTCAAAGTTTGTAAAAATAAGCACTCTCACACCTAAGCCACAATATACCCCACAGTGTTTTAATCCCAGGTAAAATGCACTGGGCACTTAAAAATAAATGCCATTTATTAAGAGGAACATGACAGAAAATTGTATGAAATACAAATTTATACACATAAGAGGTCTGCATGAACAGAAAAATCACTGTATTAATAGCATTGGAATAAAAGGGTTTGAGCACACTAAATGTTCATTTTTAATGTTCTTTAAAAAACACAATTCAGTATTTTTATTATTTGACTTAAAATGTATCCGTGTACAGTTGAGAAAAGTCAGATAAAAAAAAAGAGTACAAAAGGTCATGCCATAAACACACACATATCTTATTAGATCTTACCTCTAATTAAACCAGGGCTTATTTCCTTCAACAAGCCCAATATGAAGACAGTCTTCAATTAACGGAAATCACTCACTGCTCATAACTGTATATTAACTTGTGTGGTTTTCTTCCTTAAGAATGATACTTGTTCTAATGGAAGCTCTTCTCTGTTTCTGTGTGAAGCATCAGTCTCACCGCCTAAATTATGACTGACACATGACCACCATAGCCAGTCCAACATAGCCATTGAATATATGAAGGGATTGGGGAATATGGCTATATGATGAAAGCCTGGATGCTATTGCTTGAACAATGCTCCTCTCAGGACTCTGAATATGAAATGTAGGAGAATGAGATTTTCAAACTGTAAAAATATTCACTTCCAATGAGTTAATATAATTTAATAAAGAGAGGTCCCTCCCATCATCATTCGCTTCAGCTGCTGTCCCATCAAGCAGATAGATGTCAATCGCGTCCTCTTCAAGGGAAACCCCTTCATTCTGACCATGCTACATTGTCTGGCTCTCAGCCAGAGCCCTTCTTTCTTTTCCCTTTTTACTTTTTTATAAATTATTATTATTCTTTAACCTTTTTTACAGTCTAGTTGTCATCCTTCTCCCAGTCTGCTCTCCAACAATTTCTCACCCCATTATTCCTCCTCTCCTCTTCCCCTCCCAAGCTCCAAGATGTCCCCACCCCACCCCCATCCCACCCCTGACCCTACCATCCCTCCCCATTCTCTGGGACTGCAAGCCTTTCCGGTGTTAGGTGCCTCTTCTCTCAGCGAGGCCAGACCATGCATAGCCCTTCATTATCTTGCAGAGAGACGATGCCCAGTACACTTGGGTGGAGTTGTATCCTGTTTTGTGCCATTTGTTCGCGACACTAAGGTGGCCAGTGCTCTTAGACCTGTATACACACAACTCCATAAAGAAGGGAAGCATTTCACACGTCTCTTGCCTCGGGTACCATTTTCAGCCATTGCCTTTAGTGATGACTGCACTCATAGGTTTCCAGACTGTTAATGATAGCTTGGGAGCCCATAATCTTGTACTTTGGATTATTTCCCCCCAAACTTATTACCTTACACTTGCTCATGCTGAATGAAGCTCATATGCTGAGATGCCACTTTCATGCCCACTTACCCAGACTCACAGGAGCCTTCTGGAAAGCTATTCCTGTCGCCTCAGCATTTCCACACTCACTAGAGCTTACTGTATGAGAATGTAGAGATTTCGCTTCATGTGGCCTCATTAAATTCATTTGTTTTAATGCTGTAAGTAATACTGGCTTCAGTGCCCATGCTCTGGGTGGGGAGGGAGGGAGAGTCAAACAGGAATGTTGCACAAATATGAGGACTCTTTGTTAAGAGGAGACTTCTCCCACCCCTGACCTTCACTCTATCTGTCAGAACCAAGAGGTATTTCTTCAGCTGGGTCTACCAGCTCCCCCCTCAATGCCCCCCATCCCCCTCCAGGCTCTAGGCTGCCTACTTACTTCTGTTGGCCCACTTACATCAGAAGCCAGACACATCCCTCTAATTGAGGAGACCCTGACTTCTCTTTTCTTTCTGCCTGGATTTTTGAACTCCAGTTAATTTAAAGTGTGATTGATATTGGGGAAAGAGGCTTGACTATATTGCCAAATTGTTATGGAGATCCAACTGTCACTTTCTATTTGAGCACAAGAGAGGAAGATAATTGAGTGTCTGTCTGCCTGCAAAGTGGAGTCTCTAATGTGTATATTATGGGTTGTTTTGAAGACTGTATTTCACTGTACGTTATAAACTTCTGGATATTTTATATATTTTATGTCCTTCTCTGTAGCAGTTCTGAAAGCTGCCTATCCTTTAGTGTGGACTTCATTATTTTCTCCCCACAGAGGTCTGTTCTTCGGTGTGCTTCCCTGACCTCTTCTACATGAGCGTTCTGAATCTATCCTCTAGTTGGCAATTCATGTTCATATTAGCTAATCTCTCACTAAACACAACCCTCTCTTAGTGACTTTCTAAAAGTATCCTAACAGGTATGTAATGGGAATTGAGATTCTTTATGGATAACATGCCTGGCTATTACTTTTCCATGGATCCTTAAACCTAATTTCCTTCTATAATACAACTGAAAACTGTTGCACAAACCCAGCCTATATGGTTGAAGAAGCCTGAGGTGGAAGGTTACAGTATAACAATGACCTTTGTGTTTTCTACACAGACATTTAAGGGCAGTTCTGCTTTAGGCTAGAGCTTTCCAAATCACGAGCAGAGTTAGAAATAATCAGAAGGGAAAATTGATATTTTAGCAGAGAAGATGACTCACAAAGCAAAGGTCGGTGCTACAAGAAAAATATGTAATTAGCAGATTCCCTGAAAAAAAGGAGAGGAGACAGGGGTTGCAGGTGCATTTTGGTAAGTAAAATAAAAACAGATGTATGGTCATGTTTAGGGCCAAATCTATAAGCCTGGACAGTTTTAGAGAGATGGGCGATCATGTTTATAAGGATATCATAATTAGCTGCCAGAGAGGAAGTCATCAGTATTAGAGGTGATGCATAAAGAGAGTCACAGCCCTCAGTGTCAAGCCTGGTCTCTAATAAAGTAGGCTTGGATTGTATATTATATAAATGAATTCACACTCTCAAAGCAAATTATACTTAGGGCAATAATTAGATCTATTTCAAGAAAATAGATATCTATGTGGGTGTGAACCAGTAAAGAGCCAATCCATTTTTGAACTCCATGAACAATGGCAACTTCATTGTGCTAGGCCCCATGAGAGACTACACAGAACACTTTTGAGCAGCATTGTATCTAGTGGTTGAGAAAGTCTTTATTCATGAAGTCATTGGGGTTTTTTTGTTTTGTTTTGTTTGTTTTTCCATAAGCCATTGTTTTTTAATAGCTGAGTAGTAATCCATTGTGTATCCATTCCTCTGGTCAAGGATATCTTGCTTCTTTCCAGCTTCTGGCTGTTATAAAAAGGCTGTTATGAACATAGTGGAGTGTGTGTCCTTGTTATATGTTGAAGCATCTTTCAAGTGTACGCCCAGGAGTGGTATACCTGGGTCCTCAAGTAGTACATCCAGTTTTCTGGGGAACCACCAGATTGATTTCCAGAGTGGTTGTACCAGCTTGCAATCCCACCAACAATGGAGGAGTGTTTCTCTTTCTCCACATCCTTGCCAGCATCTGTTGTCACCTGAGTTTTTAATCTTAGCCATTCTGACTGGTTGAGGTGGAATCTCAGAGTTATTTTGATTTGCATTTCCCTGATGACTAAGGATGTTGAACATTTCTTTAGATGTTTTTCAGCCATTCAATATTTCTCAGTTGAGAATTCTTTTAGCTCTGTAGCTTTTATTTTTCTTTCTTTTTTTGAAAGGGTTATTTGTCTCTCTGGAGTCTAACTTCTTGAGTTCTTTGTATATATTAGATATTAACCCTCTATCAGATCTAGGATTGATAGAGATCTTAGACAAATAGATGGAACTTGAAAATATGATGGTGAGTGAGGTAACCCAACAACAAAAGAACACACATGGTATGCACTCAAAGATAAGCGAATATTAGCCAAAAAGCTTGGAATACCCAAGATGCAATTCACAAACCACATCAAGCTCAAGAAGAAGGAAAACCAAAGTATAGATGTTTCAGACCTTCTTAGAAGGGAAAACAAAAATACAGAAGGAACTATGGAGACAAAGTGTGGAGCAGAGAGTGAAGGAAAGTCCATCCAGAGCCTGCCCTACCCAGGGGATCCATCCCATATACAGACACCAAACTCAGTCAACATTGCAGATGCCAAGAAGTATATGTTGACAGTAGCCTGATTATAGCTGTCTCCTGAGAGGCTCTACCAGAACGTGACAAATACAGAGGTGGATGCTCGCAGCCAACCATTGAACTGAGAACAGGGTCCGCCATGGAGGAGTTAAAAAAAGTGCTGAAGGAGTTGAAGGTGTTTGCAACTCTAGAAGAAGAACACAATATCAACCAACTAGACACCGCTGTGCTCCCAGGGACTAAACCCCCATCCCCAGAGAACACAAGGATGGGCCTATGGCTCCATTTACATTTGTAGCAGAGGATAGCCTTGTCAGGCAACAATGGGAGGAGAGGCCCTTGGTCCTGTCAAGGCTTAATGCCCCAGTATAGGGGAATGTCAGGGAGGGGAGGTGGGAGGGAGTGGGTGGGTGGGTGAGGGAGCATCCTCATATATGTGGGGCGGTGGGTGTGGGATAGGATAGTGGATTTCTGGAGGGGAAACCAGGAAAGAGGATAACATTGAAAATGTAAATTTTAAAAATTTGATAAAAGGAAAAAAACAGAATGTATTTATTCACACTAACACACCTCATCATTCTTGATGCTCTCTTACCTTATCTTCCTTGTGCTGTCATTCTCTACCATGTGACAGAATGTTGGTATGTTCAAAGAAGGCAAAGAAGGTGCCCAGCGAGACATTCTTCTTAAGCCACTGATAGTTTCCATGTCAGGCTAAGGAGTTTGAGGTTGCAGTCATGACAATATCAATTATAAAAAGGAAAAGTGTGATTGATTCCATATAACCATGTAGCTACACTGAGGGACTGTGTTCAATACCACATGTAAAAACATGGTTTTTGATACACTTTTATGATCTAGGACCTATGAAGAAATTATTTCCATGTACTTCTGACTTCACTAAAATAAGATACAAAACCTAGCATTTATTTTATTTACTTCTTTAGCATCAAACCCAGTGTTTCCTTAAAATGAATTTAATACTAGGAAAATCAGCAACTACTCCATAAGCTCCCCTTTTTCCTTCCCAAATCAGGGCATGTGCTATTTATGTAATACTTTTTTTTTTATCTCAGTTGATCCAGCTATACTGAATTATCAATTATTGCATAATGCTTTTAGTGTGCTTAGAAGCTTCCTTACCCAATCTTGGAATAAAGCCACCAGGAGAGACCATGATAGCTGTCCAACTGATACAGAAACACAACATAAAATGTTATGATGAACAGTGTGACTGGCCTGCCTCCCATGTAACCACTTGCATGCCTGCCATCTCTGAGACCCCTCCACATCACAGTCGAACTGCTAGTGTCAAGAGTACACAATAACATTCTTGAGATAATTATTTTAGAAAGATTAAGTGCAATTCCTCGTGTCCTTTAATGTTTCCCATTAGAACCAGCAGTGTGAGTCCACCAAACTCTAGAAGTTTACTATGGAACTGAATTCTTAGCCAATATCTTTATTTTTCAAGAAATACACTGTCATGGGAGTAATTCGACAGGCATCCAGGTGGTTCTTTGGAGTTTGGAAATTACATGAGAAATATCTGAGTTAGATCTTATAAAGATATAATAAAGACCCAAATAGAGAAGAAATGCTATTCTTTCAGGAGCAAAGAGCAAAACAATCTTCTTATTGCTGAGTTTGCATCCTATACTCTTACACCATTCCATACAAGAACATAATGCATGTGGAACTTGAATTTAATGTCCAATCAAGCAAATCTACCACTGACTTTAAAAAGATATGTACATCTTTTAGAGTTCTTTTGGTGCAGAATTGAGATTCTGCTGATTCAGCAGACTTAGGGTACCAGTCCTCTTATCCTGGCACTACTTAAGGATATGAGTCCTATATTAGTCACCTCGCATATTTAGCTCTCATATTCATCTTTAAAACTATAGATTTAAGTTGCTTCCTCTAAAGCTTAACATAATGAAGATTACAGAAACTTATGTCTTCCAAAGTTCAAAGTTCTATGTGGAAGGACAATGAAAGTTATTCATTGAGTACCAGACAACACTTAGAGTTCTCTTTGAGTTTCATTTCCATGATTAATATTTCTTATAAAATGAGCAATGTCCTTGTACATAATAGTAGGATGTGAGGGAATTGAACCTCCATGAGTTGCAGCTTTTAATATTAGACATCTCGCGTCTAAATTTCGAACAGGTATAAACCCAGGTATGCCTGATTTTGAGCTTATTCCTTCTTCAATATATTTAAAGCAAGTCATCAGGGGATTCCAGTTACTTCACAAAAGAAGAAAGCTACTGACTCTAGATTAACCAGAAATGTGGAAATGTCGGGATGTCTGACACTTTCCAGGGAATCAAAGCCAGTAACGCCAAGGTTATGCAGCTCAAGCCTGAGAACATACCCAGAGCCTATCACTATTTAGCCCATTAAGGTCTGTGACCCTTTGCACTCCTTGTTCTAAGTGCTTCATCTCACTGTCACCACTCATGGAGTTCTACACTAAGAATCAAAGAAGATTCATTACCCATAATGCATTATCTACAGGCATACAGGCAAGTACAGTAGCATCCACAACAAATATATATTTGTTCCCCAAAAAGGGAAACTATGGAAAATGATAAAAACAAAGAACCCCCATATTGGAAAGCACATCATGAGGCAACCTGAGAGCCCTTATTCATAAAATGATGTAAATCTGTGAGTGACAACATTTTCAGTGTTGTCTGTCATGGACAATTTTTCATTGTTTAATAATTTTATTAGTTTAGGACCAAATGATGAGAATACTTGCTCTGTCCTTAGAACCCCAAGGAGAACTAACTGTGCTTAAGGTTATTTTTATTGAAGGAAACAGTAAGAATCATGGAGTCAAGGGGTTCTTTGGAACAAGCCCGTAGTTAAAGCTGAGGAGGAGCAGGGATGCATAGGACACCAGAGATCCTGTGGCACCATTTACTGGTCAACTGATAACGAAAAAGGTCTAAGTTGTTTTTACATGTAATAAATACCTCTGTTTGAATACCAGCCATGTTACTTGCTACTACCTTGGACTGTCCTGGGCTTCACTTTAAGGTTCTCTGTGATATTTCAGACATTACTGGAAGAGGGGCCTTGGAAATCTCTCTCTCTCTCTCTCTCTCTCTCTCTCTCTCTCTCTCTCTCTCTCTCTCTCTCCCCCCAAATGATATCTGCACTATGAGTTTCTAGGGTCTACATCCAAAAAATAGAGAGAGACTTGAGTGGTTGCTCTATGGTTAAATCCCTCACAGCACTTTCCTGTTTTACATTATAGAAATGACAGTAACTACAGCAGCGTAACAGTCCTGTATGCTTTTTCATTAGGAAAACAGTTTCATATAGGAAATGTGGGAATATATATATATATGGGAATATATATATTCCTAGAAAGTGGGACATGGAGGCAAAAAAAAATATAATGAATGGAACCATGCAGGACACAAGTGTCAAAACTCAGTATCTACAAAGGAGGCAGAGGACTGGGATTTTGGGTCTCTGTGTCTGGAGATGAGATGCTCTTCATGTTCTTATTAGCTTATCTTAATGCCTATTTTCCTCATTGCTGATTTTCACCTTTTATAAAATTGGAATGCAACTACTATAATTTTGATTGTCTTGAAGTTTAAATGAGATTTTTGTCTTTAAAGTTCATTGTGTTGGCACCTAATAAATATTCAAGAAATGATGACTCTTCTTGTGAAGGGCTGGCACTTTAACCTCTACTGTCCTACCATGTAATATCACAGTTCCAAACTCAAACTCATTATCAAATAGGAACCAAGTCTTGAAGAATTTTTAAACAATTTAATTCACCCAGTGTCGTGGGTGCATTCTTTAATTCTATACTAAGGCAGTATTAATGTGTTGTATTGCCAGTGACAGAATACAGAGAGAAAAAAAAAACATGTGTAAGCAAATGACAAAATTTTATGTTGGGTTTCTAGTATTCAAATGTATGCATTTTGAGATATGTAAAAATTCACCAGAGAATTTGAAAGTCCTTATCACCGTAGGATACAGATTAACTTCATAGCCAAATATCAGGGCTAATAAAGACACAGAGAATGGGTATCTGTAGCACATTGAGGACAATTCCTTTTCTAAAATTGTCTTTGTGCAATAAAGCATTCTATGTAATTTTTTTCAATATGTCCAACTTGTAAACTTGTGGCATTTAACTCCCACTACTTATTTTAAGAGTGGATGTGTATTGAACAGAAAGATAACTTTTGCATAGTTGTCTGAATCTAATAAGATTTTGGTATATCTTTTAAAGGCATAGATTTTATGCTCCAGGGGGTAGAACTACTTATGTAGAAATCTCTGATACAATTGGGTGAAAGAAACTTTGGGGAAACAATTCAATAATACATTGGTATATGGAACATATGTTAAAATAAAAAATGTAAATGCTGTCTTTCTATTATTTAAGGGAATCTCCTCTTTGCCCAATGAATTAATAAAGAATTTGGGTTTTTTAATAACAAAAACATTTTGCTCACCATTGTAAATTATTCCTGTGTTTTCTGGTCACCGAGCTGTTTTTATCTTCTAATAAAATATCCATAGTCAATCTTAGGTTTTAGCCATTCCCAACAAAAAGTGTTCTTGTAGAGGACATGGCTTGATCCTCTACTGTTTCTGAGAGTCCTGACTCTGACATGACTCTTGGTATACTGCCAGCATACTTTTTACTCACTAGTTGGTTAAAATTATTGAGATCACAAGCCTAGATAGATACTTTCCTACCCCCAAATATTAGTCAGCTGTATTCATTTTTATGAACAATGAAAAATGTATTTTCCTGATACTGGTACTAAAGGGTGACTTAACTTGCAGTTATGCCCCAAGTTTCTGGAAGCCAGCAAGCAAAATACAAAATAATGCCATTACAAAGGAATCCTACCAAGGGTCCTCTCCATGCCTTACAAATATCTTTTTACTGTGTTTTTTAGAGTCCGCTCTCCTTCTCCCCATGTAAGAGCATTTATTGCACGTGTGGTTCTCTACACTTAAAATGTAATTACCCCCCTTAACAGACTTACACTAAAATACTACCACACCTGGGATTTAGCCTTTAGCATGTCTTTTGTAAGAAAAACACAAACATTTAGTCTATCACCTCACAGAGAATAGCAGAATTAAAGGTGAACACTCCTGGGAATGTTAGCATAAAGAAACCTTCTTCATAGTCGACAAATAAGGGAAATTAGCTGGTTTATGGCACATAATACATCCTTAAAAGAATTTAAGAGCTAGTCGAACAGAGGACTTAGGGTTCATTCTTGAAGGAACTGTGGGAGGGAATGAGTCATTTGAAATCCTGGGTCTCCCTTAGACTGCATTTCCTTGTAACTTTCAATAAAGTGAACTTATTAAGCAGAGAGCTGTTTCCTTATGCAGCTGTTATATATTTTAAAAACAGCGTGTAGCACTGACTCCTTAATTCCAAATTGATTTATTCCATCGATGTAACTGGTTTCTTCTTTCTCCTTATATCCAGAGATTCAGTTCAGCAAGGAAACCACATAGTAACAGGAAAGCTCACAAGGGATGTCCCAGAAAATTCACAGGGCATATGCAATACTTTTAATGTATAGCTCTTGTGTCGTAAGATACTGCTAATTGCTTTTTTGCAAGCAGGGAAATACTATTGCCTTGGCCTTTTTATTAAGAAGATACAAGATTTGCTGGCACACCAAAATAAAAGTCTCAGGCATACACTCGCAGCTTGTTCCTATGCAAGAAATAAAAGTCACTGTAATTTTGTCTTTGTGGCATGTTTTTCTTAAGCATAACGTGATCAAAAGAGGTGATAACTCTACCTGAACAGACAGTGTTTTGTTGTTTCAAAGAGCTTACATCAGTAATCATTTAATCCTCCCAACAATCCTATAGAGGAGTTGTTGGTAAAAGTCAGAATTGTTTATTCAATTTACACGAGAAAATAAAGCTGCAGGAAGTTGAGTGACATGTTCACGATCATGCAGCCATTAAAGAACCTAATTCACATCTCTTTCCTCTTAAAGCCGCAAGGAGGCTAGCAGCATAATGCAGTTAGCTGCACACTATAACCTCCAAGGGTTGATAGATGAATTTAATGTAGGCAAAAGGAATTTAAAATGCAAATATTGAAATTTATAATTTAAAATCCTAATCTGTAGTTAACTACTGATGGGGAATGGGGCAGAAAGAACTGTGGTTTCATGGGAATGCAGACGTAATTGTGGGTATTGTTTTCTAGGACAGGGTTGGATATGAAAAGAGATGGACTTACAAGTAAATGATATCATACAGAGATAGAGTGATAGCTCAAGTTCTGGAGAAACCTCCTAAAAGGGTCAATATGTTAGAAATGAACTGTTTGAAAGGGGGCTCATGAAAACAAAAAAAATGCAAATCTGAAAAACATTAGAAATTTGATTCAAATTGAAAATGAATGGACAAAGCCACAGACTCCGAAACATAAGCTTGGCTATCAATTTATATAGGGTTTGGGGGTTGGGTTTATAAGACCTTATGTGTGAAATAAAATTTCAAGGGAGAAGGGATCGATTGCTTAATTCTTGACCACTTTACCTTTAACTGCCTACAATGTAATGAGAAACAGACTACAGTGCTCCTAAGAACAGGTATATAACCCAACCCATGCTTTTTAAGAGACCATACAGAAGGTGGCTAATCATGAAGTTTCTTCATTAAGGTTTATGCTTGAGGTAAAGGGAAAAGAGGGAAACAAACTTCAAGACTAAAATAAAAGACATGCAGGAGGAGAAATTTGCAGTAGTTCATGTGAGAAACCAACAAGATTTCTAGGAAATTGTGGAGGACCAAAAACCTTTTCCATTCTAAATCCTATGTGTGCTGGTGGCTCTTTTCTTTGCAGGTATCCAAATAGGAAAAACCATGGGAGTAGGAAAGGGTGTGGTTATTTTAGCTGAACGTGGCATGACAAGTGGTTATCAGTTGATCTATGGTGAAGGAATGCCTACGAAGACATAATGTACTTCAGAGGACAGTGTGTGTAGATGGTACAGTAGCAAATTGTTTGCAATTGGCATAGTGATTTGCATGTGGTCTCTTAAATGGCAAAATCAAATGCCAAGCTGTCTTATGTTGTCTCTCACATGTGGAATCTACTTGGCCAAATGCATCTAAGTAAAGTCCATTAGGGACGTGGGAAGGAAATAGGGAGAAAGGGGAAGAGAGAATAAGAAAGGGAAAAGGAGGGGGTGACTACAATCAAAATATATTTTATACATGCATGCAAATGTCATTATGAAGGTCTCCTCTTTACATTTAATATATGGTAATAAAGGCAGAATATTAAGTAAATTGAAAAAAGGAAAGAAATGTCACTAATTGTCTGCATTTTTGTCATTAATTGTCTGCATTTTTTTCTTTCACCTAGTGTTCTTCTTGCTTAGTGGTCTAAACTTAAGAGTTCATCCATCAGCTTTGGTCTCTTTTGAACAACTAGACCTCCTGTAGATACAGACTACTCTTGACATTTACATACCTTCCCAGTTTAACATAGAGTCTGGCTCCCAGTAGGAGCAGGATATATTTTATGTACACTTGCATATCTAAGGTAGATGACATCATGAATAATGCTCTCTTCTCTGCTCACTCACCTGTCCAGGACTTTGGAATGATGACCAGAGAAATACGCTGGTCTTGTGGCTTTTAGTGGTGTTATGCTGACAGTGATGACTGGCCTAGTTCCAATCATCTGACTATTCCGAGCATAGGATTCTTGTGGTCATTGATCTGCCCTCCCCACAACCCCTTTGGAAACCAACAAAGTTGTCCCCGATTTCAAGAATGTCATCAATATGGAAGGAAGGTCTGTTTCAGGACCATCTCTTCAATCCATTTTCTCCTTAGAGTATCACTTTCCTAGAACTGAACCATTGTTTCCCCACTACATTCAGGAAAATAACTCAAGCAAGATAGTAAGAGTCTATGAAGTAGTTATTTCTTTTCAACACTTAAAGTCAAAGACACCTTTCTAACTGCCTCTTCTTGCCCCTCTTTTATTCTCCATTAGCTTAAGGACGCCATCACTCCACTTTCTTTATGAAAATAATTTCTCCACATCCTATATCTCTATTTTATAGAAAGATTACATTTCCTAGCTAAACTCTAATGATATACAGAAAGCAAGCTAAAATGAGTGCTTCTCAACCTGACCACACGTAACAAGGGGCAAAAAGAAATTATTGTATTTATATAAATCACTCTACTTATACCCATCACAAATTATAATGGTATAAAGACTGATATTTTCCTCTGACTACTGGAATGCTGGCATGAAGTGGGTTATTTAGCAAAGCAGTATTTACTAATTTTATGAGAGAAACATTTGAAATATCAACCTAATAAAAATCTGATAGTTTTGCATGAGGCAAAAATCATCTTTTGCAAAGTAAAAATATCTAAGCACAGACTTTCAAACTTGCAATTAATGTTAATTTCTGAACCGGGTTGTCACATGTATTCCTGGTGACAGTGTCTTCAGTACAGCCAGCGTCACTTGCACTGACTGACAGGCATACTTTTATGCCTGCACAGACAAAAGCTTTCCTGAGTGGCTATTGTGTGAACCTTTAAAACTTTACTTTCTTGAGGCTGGAAAGATGGTTCAGCAGTTAAAAACCCTAGCTGCTCTTCTAGGACCTACTTTGATTTGACACCCAGCACCCACATAACTTTCTTACAGTCATCTGTAACTGCAGTCCCAGGGGATCCAACACCTGTGTCTGGCTCTGTGAGCACCTGTATGTATATGGTACACATAAATTAATACACATATATACTAGTAATAAATAAATAATCATCTTTTAAAACTTTATTCTTCCTTGAGTAGCTTTGTTTTATTCATCTGGGTAGAGCGTATGATCTTCTCTAAGTCCTGCACTCGTGGATCATTAAGCTCAGGTAGACTGGGTTTTTAGTAGCTTGGAGGAGCATCCACCTTACACTGAAGCCATGGATTTGATTCCCATCACAGCTCCAGAAATAAACTAGGTAGGTAACTCTGGTCTCTTCAGTTTAAACATAAATTAAACATTAATTACTAACAAGAGGTTGGTAGTAACGATTCTACTGCTAAATATGTAAGCTTCAAGTTCTACATCGATAGAAAAAAATTGCTACCTGTAGACATAGTTCTTCAAGATGGAACCTTTGACTTCTTTTGTATTCCTCTTAGCAGCTCATTGGTTTATAAGATTGTGTGTATATCTCATTGTATCACTGAAAGACTACGGGCTGAAAGAGAGCTGACTATCTCAGTAGTTAAAATGAACAGACTGAGAAACCACAACAACAAGAAAGAGTGTATGGCTTGATTCTCTTCTCCCTGTATGTCTGCAATTTCAGGTGTGCTCAGAAACGAGTCAACGACACAAGTTCACCAGTTAGAACACAGCTCTTTATTAATTATGCTTTGTGCTTACATGGTCAATTTTTAAAATTATTATTTAAATTTTATGATAGTAAAAAGCTATGACTCATTGGTACTTTCTTACTACATTTGTTTTTGAAAGAAAAAGAAAAAGAAAGCAATTCATATCTGACTTTATGACTTAAATGTTTTATTAATAGAATTTATGATTAAGAGCTATATGAAATAATAGACTTTGTGGTAACATTTTCATACATATACTGTCAGCATATACATCTTCACATTACGAATAAAAATGCTTGTGATAAATTATGATTCATGCATACATATGATACACATGCTCAGATGAAGATAAACATAACCTCAAATATTGATCTTCTTGTCATTTTGTCAATTGTAGTCATCAAAACTAGAGCTTTGGGTATGTTAGGCAAGTTCAATACTTATAGCCAACAGTCCCCAACCACTGGATTTTGATAGCCTAGTATGTCTTCCACTTGAGATCTTTCTGCACCTACCTTCTTAAGTGCTGGGAATACAGGTATGTGTCACTACACTAACCATCATGTATGTACAGTGAAAAAAAATCAAAATTCTTTCTCTTAGCTTTATTGAAATACATTCTATATTACACCATCTCTAGTCACTTTGCAGTGCACTGTTACACCAGAAATTACTCCTTCTATCTCGTCACAATGCTGGTCAGGTAATACAAGCATTCCTTCCTCTCCAGTCAACTACAAAAAGTGTCCACTTTTTCTGTTATTACCTTTTTAAATTTGGAAAATCATCAAGTATTTCTTTTTCATTCCTGGCTTTTTTCACTTAACAGACTGTCTGCCAATTCCCTTTTTTTTTTCTTTTTGAGCACACGGTGTTCCTGTGTGCTTATGGATTTCTCTGTCTGTTCAGCAGTTAATGGGTACTGAGGTAGTTTCAAAACTTGCCAGTCATGAATATTGTGATAGTGTTCATTTTTCTCTTCATCATATTGAGAGCTGGATAATGTATTACATTTCTAATTAGGGAGGAACTCCATATCATTTCTCACAATTACCATATTAATTAACATTTTAATTAATTCAACTGTGTGCGAAGATGCTCTCTTCTCATCACTCACTCATCTTTTTCTCTATATAGTAGTCATTTTATGTAGAATGGGGGGGTTATATCATTACAGGCGTACTTTGTCTTTCTTCTTGAATGCTCACCATCTTTCCTTTTCTTAACCTCTCAACTGTTTCTTTTAAGAAGTGAAGTTTTAGGTCTATTGCATGTTATCAGTATCATCATCAACATCATCATTATTATATGGTTTGATGATGTGTGCATATATACGTGTGCATACATGTGTCCCAGTGTATATGCAGAAGGCAGAGAACAACCCTTAGGACTCAGTTCTTCTGCTGCAGGACCTAAAGAATCAAAGTAGGGTTGGAAGGCTTGCAGGGCAACCACTTTTGTCCACTGAGCCATCCTCCCAGACCTGTTGTTTGTTTTAAAGTAGGATATTTCCACAGTGTTCAGCTCACAAGGAAACACAAAGCAACAAGACCACACTAAGTATAGTATTCCTAAGCTTATCATCAGATTTATATATAGCATATGCAGAAGAAGGGGTGTTGCCACTCAAGAAATGTATTCCTATGGAGCAGCTAGGAGATGCACCTAGGGCAGGGACTCTCAGAATGTCTCTCTCAACATTGCTGCAGATCTCGCCCTGTGAACCTCTCTGCCCCACCGGTCAGCCTAAAACATGAATTTCCTTGTACTGTTCAGACAGGGCTCAATAATTCCATATCCAAGAGGAACCCTTTAATGACAACTTTGCCAGTGCGTCTATCTAAAGGCCTGCCGCCATTTTGTTTTTAATTCTTCTATGAAGTTTCTGTTGCCAAGGAAGACAGGATTGCAATTGTGTCTGACAGATTGAGATGGCATTGTGTATTCTTGGTTATCAAACTCCTCGTGTTGCATGGGGTTTTCAGTCGTGGAATATTCAGTGTGGGGAAATCATGGTACATACTATATAATCTCAATTACCTAGATGTTTGCACATTTGCAGGATCTAGAATAACACACTGAGCTGACCTGCTGTGACTGGGTGACTTTGTTCTGCCATCTTGTCTCCTGTGATGTACATATTAAAAGTAAACAAAATCTATTTTGTTTCTGCTGTTGATGACGCTGTTATTTGCTACTGAGTTGATTGTTTTTCTTAAGTAGATATTAACGCACTGGCAGATATTCATGATGTAAATATTTTCTCTGATTCTGTTGTTTGTATCTTCGATCTGTTGGGTATTTTGCTATGTAGGAAGCTATTGTTTGACTTATCCTGCTCCTTTGTTTTAATTTGTTGTTGCTGTTGCTATTGTTTCTAGTTGGTCTTTTTGTTGTTATTGTTTGTTTTTGTGTCCTTGAGTTTTGAAATTTTGTGGGCATGAAAATCTCTTGCCGATCTGCTTCTGCTAAAGCGGACTTTCTATGTTTGTGGGACCAGTGTTTCAACTCTAATCTAAATAAAACGACCCTTGGATTACTTTCTCTTCCAATTTTCTCCCTATTCGTTCAGACATCACTTCCTTTTGACTGAACGTCTTAGAATTTTAATGATTCTGTTAAGCAAAGGCAAGTATAAATTGATTAAACACAAACAGACCTTTCAGTAGCCTATTTTTCTCTCCTATACCAGTCAGAGGCAAAGGTAAAGCTTGTTCTTTTCTGAGGATTTTAATTGCAAAAACAATCTTTTCATGGCATATATTACATATCCAAATTTCTATAAAACCTTGTCCCCATTTGTCAATCTACTGGCTGGCTCTTTGTTCATTTAAAAATGAAAATAAAGAGCTAGGCAAGGAAAGAAAAAACCCTTTACACAGTGATGCTCTTATGTGCCTACCTCTCTGCATCCTAACGTTTATCAGATTCTGGGTTTTGTAACTCATTGATAAAAAGTTGTAGAGATTTAAAATCCTTACAACATTGTCTTCCATCAAAGCCAATTCTGGGGCTTTGTAGGTGAAACCTAGCACTAAACGGGAAATAGGTGAAAGGAAGGAAACAAAGATATGCATGCCATCCCATGGAAAAGAAGGAAAAAAATGTTGGTATTTAATTCTTCCAATGTCTTGAGAATCCATCACTCAGACAGAACCCTTAACAGAAATCCAATTCTCCAGTTGCTGGACAAAGTTAATTAATTTGCAAATATATTTCATCTTCTAAGTGACAGCCTTGTCTACTCTAGGCAAAGAGGAGAAAGGGGGATGAAACAGGAGTGCGGAGCGCTGGCGGGCTCACACGACACAACTCTAACCCTGGAGAATCGAGGTGACACTAGCTCATTACATCTCCTCCAAATGAGCTCCTTGTAAAAGGAAAATATTTTGATTAAGGTAGTGAGGGGGGCACTTGGCAACACTCTCCATGTGCTGCTTCTAATTGCTCTGCTGTACACTTACGTTTCTTCAATGGAATGGTGCCTGCAGGGAAAGGGGCCCAGTTGGCTTTTGTACCCGGCCCCAGAGTGAGCTGAAGAGAGTATTTGCTTTTCTTTCTTTAATGCTCTGGTTGTTACCTTCCTTGTCTTAGTCTCTAGTGTCTTCATTTTGATTAGATCCTGAGTCAGTTGTTAAATTACCTTACTTAGGGATGGATCCTGCCAAAATAGGGCACAAGAGCAAGGGTTTCTTTTCTCTGTGTAGAGTGTCAATGGTGAGGACCACCACTGTATACTCTGTATACCAATCATTTTACAGCCACAGACTAAAATACCAGGGGAAAGGCGAGGAAGATTCTATATTGAAAGTGTAGGCATTCTCTTCTTCATTCCCATTTCGTTTTCTACTTCTGGCAAAACTGAACTTCTGGGCATCATCTCCTTGATCAGAAACTTCTCAGTTTGTAGAGAAGAGTACCACAACAGTGAACAAAAAGGAAGTGGCTAAAGACAAATCTGGAGATTTATAACTGGGGGAGGAGGGGAAGGCAGTCCATTACAGATGATGTGATAGAGTTTGACTTCTAGTTCAGACGCAATGAGTAGCAACTGAAGGTGTAGAAATTTAGGTGAAATCAATTATTTGACTTAAGGTTAAAAAAAAACAGCTCTTGTTCAGAGAGAGTGAGTGAACGTGTGAAGAAAGCAGAATTTGAATGCTACTCAAGAAAGATGGGGAAGGAAGCAGTTGGTCAAGTGAAGAACTAATGAAGAGCTACACAGTTGTCAGTGGAAATAGGTCTTAACAAAGAATCGTCAATCTGGGATGACAAGACAAGTCAGTGAGTAAAGATACTTGCTGCATAGGCATGACGATATGAGTTCAAACAGTTCAAACCCTTCAACTCATCTAAAGGTAGGAGAAAGTCCAAAATCTACACAGTTCTTCATGGCTTATGTTCATATACGTTTACATCACACAAACATGCACACGCATGCGCATGCACACGCACACACGCACGCACCACACTGTACTGCACCGCACTGTACCGCATCGCATCGCATCACATCACATCACATCACACAAATAATAAAAACACATATTTGATACTGTGAAGAAAAATAAACCAGGGATAACCAGAAACCATTCGGGCTGGTTTTGTAGGACTGGGCAAAGGTTCTATGGTACTTAGCTACTCTTGAACCTGGGTCTTTACATGGTCTTCCTAGTTTTGATTAAAAGTGAGAGATTGCTACCCATAGATCTTTGGTGTTCTGGAGGGAAACTGACAACAGAAAGAACTTTTCTCACCAAATTCCTGTTTAAACAGATGTAGGACATCACTAAGGAAAAAGTCAAACCAATGTATCCCATCCAGGTCTTGGAATCTCAGAATCTGTTTTGGTCACCTACTTGCTTTCATTTTTGACATCTGGGATGATCAGAGACTTAAACTGTCTTCCAAGACTGAGGCTGTGTCAAATGATTACCCGACTACTGCAGCATGGATGTTTCCCTGGCAAAATTACTGCATTTCTTTCTTTTTGGTGGATATTTCCTAAATTCCTTTCGAAGATTCTTCATGGATATTTTAAATTATCTTCTGGCGGTCTAGAGATGTGGTTCTCAATTTTTTTGATCATGAGACATTGGGGAGGCTTAAAGGACCTTTCACAGCAGTAGCCTAAGACAATTGGGAAACAAAAATATTTACATTATGATTTATAATAGTAGCAAACCTGCAGTTATGAAGTAACAACAAAAATAATTTTATGATTGGGGGTCACCACAGTAAAGGGAATTGTATTAAGAGGTTGCAGCATTAGGAAGGTCGAAAAGCACCTCTTGCTTACACAGCCTCCTATGTTCCATTCTTTCCCCATGGTGCTTCGTTGCTTCTGTCAAAACTACCATTTCCTTATTGTAAAGTCCTAAATACTTTGGCAAAAAATATTTTTAAATTTAGCATAGAAACCAAGGAAGTGACCAGATCCTGGAAGCCAGTCTTCAGTTAGTTCCTTTTATCTATTCCCCTAATGTCTTTTTTTTTTTTTTTTTTTGCCCATTTTAGCAAAAACAGTGGCTGGATGCTCTGGTAATTTATTATAACTTGGAGCTCTTCATATGAATTCTTGAACCACGTTTGAAACTACCCTAGAGCCTTATTGCATTACCCAAATATTCCCTGTCTACCGCTTCTTTGGGGCATATACAATCTTTTATTTTTTTCCTTTGTCTAGTTTTAATGTTTTGTCCCTTTTAGCATGCCTTTGTTTTAGTCATTTGCTGAGCCTGCCCTTGCTAAATATTCAACTTGGAAAGATGACCACAACAATACCAGAATCTGTAGAAATATTTCCTAGCAATTCTTTTAGAAAAATCACCTCTCCCTTTACATCAGCTCTACCCACAACTAAAAGTTATACAAACGTCACCCAATTTGCCTAAAACACTCAGCTCATTCTATATCCTGAACAGACTGAAATAATGACAAAAGGTGACTTTCTAGAAAGACATATAAAATTGAAGACAAATCTAATTAAGGGAGCCCATGAAACAAACAACGATAGAAAAGTTTAAAACGTAAAAAAGACAAGGGGGAGGTTAATAAGGCAGCAAGAATTGTGTCTTCTTTGCCAAACATCAGGGTCAGAGCATCTTGTGAGGGAGCAGTCATCTGGAAATCTTAAGGCATGCATCTCATTTTCTCTTTTGCACACCTGAAAGAAAAGGCCACCCTCTCTTTTTTTCTATCTGTTCAGTAACTAGAGATTTGTTTCTAAGCTCATCTTACAATATACTGTCAAATGAGTTGTGCCTAAATCTTCATCTCATTGAGGTCCAGTGAACTCGGGAACAAGCAGTTCATGCGCTTCATTCATGAACATAAAATCCTAGAGAGGAAAAAATAGAAAGAGAAAGGAAGAAAAACACTGATTCAAAAACAGTATTAAGGGAATCAGTAAGCCTCTTTTTTTTTATAAAAATGATCAATCACCTCCTGCAATCTAAAAATGGGGATATAAAGCAATTTTTATAATGCCAGATAGCACTAAAAAGCTTGAAATTGCCTCATTCTTTGAAAAGAAAACATTATTCTAGCTAAACTTTCCACCTAGTTGTCATGGCAACCTCGCCACTTTTTACCATGTAGAGACAATTAGATATTAACCTGGGCATTTAGAGAAAGACACTTCTAACTTGGAAAAAGACTTGTTGATTTGTGTTTGACTGAGTAAGCCAAAGAATTACTGTAATAATTCTACTCAAGGGCAACCCTCTCTGAACCTTGCAGACCAAGACCATTCTCTTAGGAGAGAGACAGACGGGGAGAGACAGAGGGAGAGAGGGAGAGAGGGAGAGGGAGAGAGAGGGGGAGAGAGAGAGAGAGAGAGGGAGAGAGAGAGAGAGAGAGAGAGAGAGAGAGAGAGAGAGAGAGACCCAACCTTTTACAGCTAAGCCATGCAGTCACACAGGGCAGAGGAAGGGGTTCTAAACTTGTCTCTGTTCACTCAAAGTTTCTCACCTAGAAAACTAGAGAAAATTTTCATTTTTCAAATTTTTCTAGCATAAATATTTCATAGAGTAACTGTCACCTCTACAGATTCCTCTCGAGATAGAAGAGTAATTTTCCGGAGGCTTAATTGAGGAAAGAGCTATCAAGGACCTAGGTCTCTTGAGTTTCCATACCAACAGTTAGCATGTAAGCAGCTCTCTCACGTGCTTCCGGATCTTTAGGGAAACAATAAAGGAAGCAAAATGATAGAAACCACCCTAGGATGTAATAATTAGTTCTTCCCTTCTTAAAGATTTTGTCTAAGTTTTGCTCTCTCTCTCTCTCTTTCTCCACCAATTCATATAATATAATAAATCTCCATTTTAAAAATGACAACTCCTCTTTTTTAGAGTTCCCTCCCTACTTCCTGGTAATATCATAGTTAGGCCACGGGTGGAAACATGTGGTTGTGAAGGCTGAGTTTATCAGGGGAAATAGAACTCATAAAGAGTGTTATAGTCACAGAGCACATCTTTTGGATATAAGGTCTCAACTTGTTGTCCCGGCTAGCCTGGTGTTCGCTAAGGAGAACTAGCTGGTTGACACCGAAATCACAGTCATTCATCTGCCTCTACCCCTCAAGGGGTGGGGCTGAAAACTTGTACCACCAAGCCTGCCCCAGAGCATCTGTTTAATGCAAAGGCCACAGGGTTTCTCTGGTTGGTGAAGACACTTGCATGGATCACAACTGTGCTCAGATTTGAACTGTACGGCTGAGGGAAAGCTGGAATGCATTAGAACTGTAGCCATAAAATGAAGATGATGATTGTTCAGGAATAATGGGGTTTTCTCTTCAATGTGCTAACCAAAGGAAATGTCATCTTTTCTAATTTTCCTGTCATTGTTTCAGACTATTTGGGGACCACCTCTCTTATACATTGCTTCTCCTCCCTTCCCTTGATTTTTTTTTTATTAGCTTGAGTATTTCTTGTTTAGATTTCAAGTGTTATTCCCTTTCCCGGTTTCCAGGCAAACATCCCCCTAATCCCTCCCCTTCCCCTTCCTTATGGGTGTTCCCCTCCCCATCCTCCCCTCTTTGCCGCCCTCCCCCCAACAATTTCGTTCACTGGGGGTTCAGTCTTAGCAGGACCAAGGGCTTCCCCTTACACTGGTGCTCTTACTAGGATATTCATTGCTACCTATGAGGTCAGAGTCCAGGGTCAGTCCATGTATAGTCTTTAGGTAGTGGCTTAGTCCCTGGAAGCTCTGGTTGCTTGGCATTGTTGTTCATAAGGGGTCTCAAGCCCCTTCAAGCTCTTCCAGTTCTTTCTCTGATTCCTCCAACGGGGGTCCTATTCTCAGTTCAGTGCTTTGCTGCTGGCATTCGCCTCTGTATTTGCTGTATTCTGGCTGTGTCTCTCAGGATCGATCTACATCCGGCTCCTGTCGGTCTGCACTTCTTTGCTTCATCCATCTTGTCTAATTGGGTGGCTGTATATGTATGGGCCACATGTGGGGCAGGCTCTGAATGGGTGTTCCTTCAGTCTCTGTTTTAATCTTTGCCTCTCTCTTCCCTGCCAAGGGTATTCTTGTTCCCCTTTTAAAGAAGGAGTGAAGCATTCACATTTTGATCATCCGTCTTGAGTTTCATGTGTTCTATGCATCTAGGGTAATTCAAGCATTTGGGCTAATAGCCACTTATCAATGAGTGCATACCATGTGTGCTTTTCTGTGATTGGGTTACCTCACTCAGGATGATATTTTCCAGTTCCAACCATTTGTCTATGAATTTCATTAAGGCATTGTTTTTGATAGCTGAGTAATATTCCATTGTGTAGATATACCATATTTTCTGTATCCATTCCTCTGTTGAAGGGCATCTGGTTTCTTTCCAGCTTCTGGCTATTATAAATAAGGCTGCAATGAACATAGTCCTTCCCTTGATTTTTATTTAGGCTGTCCTAAGCAAAATAGGAATCTAATCTTTGAATGTAAGGTAACTGTATTGAAAAGGTTGGCAATCCAATTCTCTACATCATTAGGACTTTGCAGTACTGTAAAGTTGCTCATACTGTATGTGTGTGTGTGTGTGTGTGTGTGTGTGTGTGTGTGTGTGTGCGCGCACGCGCACAGGTGCACATGTGAGTGCATTTGCAGTTCACACCTGCTCATGATGTCTGCTTGTCTATCTGTGCAGGAATATGTATGTTTGTACAGGTGGAGGTGGCATTAGCGTCTACGTGTGGAGGTCAGAAAAGTTTCAGGTGACATTCCTCAAAGTCACTGTACACTATTTGTTTGTTTGTTTCTTTGCTCATTTATTCATTTTTGAGACAGAGTCTCTCACCGTTCTTGCACATATCAAATATACTGATTGGAAGGCCTAGTGATTTCCAGGAATCTACCTGACTCTGCCAACAGTGAGATTATGGGTGGCTTTTTGTAAATGTGGGTTCTGGGTATCAAACTCAGGCTCTGATGCTTACAGAGCAAATAGTTTACAGATGAGCTCTCTCTCTCCAGTCCAAATATTCCATATCTCTTTTGTGAAGTCAGTTTGCATGCTATAAGCATACGCTCTGTGAGAAGTTTCTGCAAGTTACAAAACATGAGCTCAAATGTAGAATGTGTTCCTTTCTTTCAAATTCACAAGACTCAAAACTAAATTCATTCTCTTTATAAGGCCATATTATAAAGATACATGAATAAGAGAAAGAGGTTAGAATTATCCTGATCCTTGATAGAGGGTTTATGGAATGCTGGGATAATTGTCCATTGTAACAAACTACTATGAATTTGGTGGTAAGTAACCACAGAGATCTCCTCTCATCTAGTTCTGGAATCCAGGACTTGAAGGTCTCTTTAATGTTTCCCTCTTGACTTCAGCCCATTTTTTGTCTGTCCATCATTCCTGGACTTGAGGACAGATAACTCTAATCTCTCTTCGATTTTCATCTGACTTTCTCTGTGTGTCTTTTCCTCTTGTTTTTCTACTTATAAGAATAAGTTTCATGACAGCATTAGTGTCATTCCAGAAAATCCGAGGTAATTGCCTAGATTCAAAAACCTCAAGCTTATTAATTCTAAACAAACAAACAACAATAGCAACAAAAATGCTTTCTTTTCAAATATAACAATTTTCTATCCAGGGATTAGGTCTTGGTTTCTATTGGTAGCCATTATACAACCTACTGTAGCTATTGTCACCAATAAGTAATCTTTAGTCACCAAATATGGATGCAAAGAACAAAATGACATCAGAAGTGTATGGCTGTTCAAACTTGCCAGCCTTTCTGTGTCCTCCCTCAACATCAAGAGCAAGCAATCGCGATCTTCTCAGCCACACTCTACAGGCGGCTCAGGACACACAGGCACAAAGGTCATTGTACCTTCAGTGGATATAACAGAGGGAGGTTTGCTCTCATTCTGTTCTGTAAATAAATGCTGTCGTGAGAGGACCAAGGAGATGGCTTAGTGGATAGAGTACAAAAGCTTAAGGACTGGAATTTAGATCCTCAGATTTCACACTACTTCCTGGTGGGCATGGCAACTTGCCTGGGATTTCAGGACTGTGTTAGGAAGCCAAAGATATAGAATACCCAAAACAAGGTGACTGGCCATGCTAGCCCCTATTGTTTGCTCTGGCTTCAACTGAGAGACCTAACCTTAATGAGTGTGCTTGTGAGTGATGTCCACCACTGACGTCTCTATGCACACACCTATGTGAGCACAGGAACACACACTTGTATCTATACTAATTAAGATGCCTGTCTAACACACACACACACACACACACACACACACACACACACACACACACATACTGCAACAAAAGAGAAAAAAGAAATAAGATTCTGCTGAAATGTTTACATAACTTCTTCAGTCCCACCTGAGAACAGGCCTATCGACAGAAGCCTATTAGCTTTGTTCTCAGAACTCATCAGATCCCGGGCGCTGTCCTATGTGACAACTAAATGAGAGAACATCTCTCTATACATCCCAAAGTCAATCCCACAGTAGGTGTGGCTTTAAGAATCTGGAAAAGTAATTGATCCTATTGGTTTAAGTCTTTGGAGCAACTCATGGCCTTCATGAAAAGAAACCAAAGGCATACTATCCCACATGTAATTTTATAAAGGACAGTAACTTCACAGGTAAAATAAATTAGTATTTAGAATTTGCCAAATCTGGAGTATTAGTATTTCAAACCCTCAAAATAACAAGAGGTGGTCAGAGCCTTGGTACCCCTTACTTTAACAGCTCCGTGGGTTCCTAACAGGTTCTATTGTTTGTCAGGGGTTTGTAAGAACTTTTTCTGAAGCAGGCAGTAGTCTATTAAATGTAGTTAATAATGCACACTTCATGTCCACCAATTTTCATCCTTTGAGAATTATACATTCAAAAGGGTGCGAGCTATACTAGCATCTTTTACAGCACATCCATGAAGTAAGTAGACAGCAGTGTCATTGCATGGATGTCCATAATCTTTGGTGATGGTCTCTGAGAGCCTGGATTTTGTTTTTAAGCTTTATTTTATTTTAGGTGTGTGGTGGGGGGCTGGTGAAGGAAGTGCTTATGAGTGCACGAGCTGCAGAGGCCCGAGACATCAGATCCTCTAGAGCGGCAGTTAAAAACAGTTATGAGCTATCCAGGCTGGGTACAGGAAACCACACTCAGGTCTGGTGTAAGAACAGTATGTGATCTTAACCACTAAGCCAGCTCTCCAGCTCAAGGGTGGACTTTTAATATGCCTAAGAATTACATATTCTGAGACAGTTACTCCAGATACTCATTCAGTAGTGAGTGAGGGCAATCTAAGTAATTGACAGCACGTGGGGAGCATTTCCCTCAGCAACATTCCAGAACTTCCACTTTATAATAGCCTATATCGCAGCATAATCTGCACACATATCCAAATGCTGCAGTTTATAGCTGGGACAAAAATAGTACATTTGTAATCTGTTTCATGGTGATCTAATGAAATGAATAACTTCAGTTGTAGTCGCATATCATGACCACATCAATGAGATTTTCCAATTTGAAAAATACCTTGGATAGAGAGCCTTCATGGGGGAAGAGGTCATTGTCTTATTAAAAAAAGGCCATAGAGTTCTGGTTTCCTTGATGTTTCGCTTCGCCCCCAGATATCTGTCATTTCTGGATCCATGTCATATATTTCAGCTCTACTTTGTAATCGTCTATCAAAGAAAGATCACACGGGCTGTTTCTGAAAAGATTTGGGACTTACGTATACCTAGAGAGCAGCTATGGGCAGAAATGAGCTGTCTGTTTGGTCACCATGCTCCCATTCCTGCATATGGAGAGCCAGTTTCTATTGTAGAGTTACTATTATAATAAGTTGTGTTTAAATCACACTACAGCATCAAATTTTTTTGTTTGCATTCTACCAAATAAAATAAATAAATAAATCCTGGTGTATGAGTGATGAGCCTATATTTTAATTGTGATTTTCTCCATGGGGATTTCAGAGCAAAGACCTCCTTCAGAAGTTCAGAATGAGAGGTCATTTAATAAGACCATAATGATCAGTTGTCCCAGGAAACTAGGACGGAATTGGCCGAGTCTAGCAAGCCCTGCTCTGACAGAGAGCATCAGGATGCTTAGAAGTAAGGTGGGCTTGTTGCTTTTTTCTTTGCCCTGGAGAATACTTATTACCAATCTGTAGTGCGTCCTGGGATGACTATTTCTGGGTCTGTCCTCAATAAAGCATCCAGACTCACGAGAGAAATACTAATACAAAATGTATGTATACTTAAGTTAGATCTTTACATGGGTCATCCCTTAGAACATTCATGGCTTATAAAAACTATTATGTTTTCCCGTTTCAACCTGCCATGGTATGTTTTCTTCAAAGCAACATCTATATTCTAGTTGTGGTTTTAGTCCCATTTTGAAGGGTTTATCTCGCATAAATTATAATTACAATGGTAAGGTCCTAGAGAATCTGAATAGTAAACGAAATGTAGCCTACTAGGTATATCAGATTTTAGTCTCTGCAAATGGCAACTGGAAGTTTATTGTAGCCACCTGCATAATAGTACTGCTCAAATAAAACCTCAATAAATTTGAAACCAAAGAGAAAAAAATTAAGATTTTTTTCACAAAACTATAATGACCCTAAAGCATGGGTAAAAATAGAAATAAAGTTAGCACAGTGACACGAAGTAGCATAGAATAAGTGGTATTATTGCATATTTAACAGCACATGTCTAAAAAGGAGACAAAGTATAATATGTCTAGAAATTAGTGACTGTGCTACCAAGTCTGGTATGCACAATAAAAATGTGTTTGGAATAAAATCCACAATGAGATTATACAATAATTATTATGCAATAATATCCTTGAGAAACAACAAACTGGAATGAACAGAACAGTAAAATAAATATCTTGAATTATGGCAATTCTACTATTTTAATTTTTAAAAAGTACAAATGCTCATGATCCAGGAAAACATTCCACTCCCGTGTTCACATAAGCCAATGTAGTTAAGTGGTGACTGTTGTTTTAAAGACATGAAATAGAAGGAAAATGTGTTAGGAGGAGAAATGGGTTCAGAGAACTTGGAAGGCCACAAGAGGAGGTGATGTGGAGTGAATATGAACTAAGTACATTATATAAATTATGAAGTTGTCAGTCAAGGAAATATATTTCAAAAATTTGTTTTTTCCATCTTTTTATCTTGTACATTATAACTTGGGTATTATACTGCAACAACATTCACCCTCTTCATCTGACTCCTTCTACATCTACCGTATTTCTGAACCACCCATCTGTGTCCTTTTATATTTTCAAAGGTCCACTCTGTCTTGCTCATATACTCTTGAATGTGTCAGCTTCACCAGAAGATGGTGAACACGACAGGGCCTGGATTCTTAAAGAATAATGAGCTCTCTCTACCAGAATTCATGAATAGCATGTTAGCTAGAGACAGGAGGTAATGCTCACCTCATTCTCCATCCTGAACTTGCGTCTGGCTGGAGCTTGTGCAGATTTTGTGCCTACTTTCTCACCATTATGAATTGGTACTCACATCTGTCCTGCTGTGTCCAATTCCCACTATTTCTGTAGTTAGACACTATTTCTGGCTTTTACAATGCTGCTAGGCTCCCTTCCACAATTATCTTTGAGAACTGCGAGAAGGTGTTTGAGAAGTATGTCTCTCACATAAGGTAGAGCAATCCAGTGTCTCCTCATTTCTGCACTTGACCAGCCATGGACCTTTCTGTTAGTAGCCATCTACTGCAAAAGGAAACGTCTCTGCTGATGGTTGGCACACGTGCCTGTCTATGAAATAACTATAACTCATTAGGAGAATCATTTAGGCGCATGCTCATTTGCCAAAGTAATAATAGTAGATTCTCACTCCAAGAACCACATCTCACCATCAAAGAGACATTTTCATTTTGAATGGGTGAAGAAAAACATGCAAAAATGTGTAAGCAAAAGCAGAAAATTTTTTGATGATTTTTAAATTGAAAAAGAATGGTGGAACATGCAAACAGACTTTTGGAAATTGAAACAAAATAATACTTGAAAAATAAACTTTAAAATAATGTATCAGGAATTCTTTAAATTAAATTTACACCAATGTTTGGCTCTCATTTTATTTATTTATTTTTATTTTTAATTTCTTACCCTAGGTTTTGTATTTATATGATGGGTTCTGATTCTGTGCTTTTATGAGATTCCTGATTGTGCAATCAAGTATTTCTTTGTATCTGTATCTTCTGTTTCTTATGCCTTTTAAAAGGCTTTTTTCCTTCTCTTTGTTTGGGTTTTTCCTGTTCCATTTTTTGTTTTTATATTATATTATATTATATTATATTATATTAATTATTCCATAGAATTCTGTTTGATTTTTAATGATAAACAGAAAGGAGGTAGATCCGGATCAAAGGGGAGGTGGCAGGAACTGGGAGGAATAGAGGGAGGGAAAACCACAATCAGGAAATATTATGTGAAGGAAAAATCTATATTCAAAAAGAAGCAAGTCTAGTCATAGGTAAAAGATAGTGACAAGAACAGGTACAAGTGGACAAGGTAGAAACTTGGGTCCTCTACAGTGCTGTGGGGATGTACTGTATAGACATTGCCTCTGAATTTAGACAGTGTCTCCTTCCAGGAGGCTCACAGGAAAGCTCAGGAAGTAAACTGAGCTTACAAGATACATGAAGTTTTTAAAACATAAGATTTCTCAAGCCCTGGGAAGGTTGATTGCTGAGGAAGGAGGCTTATCTGAACTTCTGCAAGTTGGGCCGAGAGCTGCATGCAACCAGCTATTATGAGTCATTAACTATACAGAGGTGGGCTTTTCAGTGACTAAGCTGCCTTTGGGTCCCCTATACTCCTATAGCAACTCCAATGAGTTTAGCTGCTCCACTGAGCAAAGCTTTTGTGCAACCATTTCTTTGCTCTGCCATCGGTGCCATATTGGAGATAAACAGACTTAAATTCACGATTTCTCCATGGAACAGGAGATCTGGACATAGGTAGGGCAAGGATGTTTTCCAATTTGAAAGGCTTTGTGTGCAACATTTTGTACTACGTTGACCTTTCTTTTTTTCTATTTGTTTAATTATAAAATAATTTAAATGCATATACACATGTTAGCAAGAAAAATAATAAAAATAAAATGATCTTGCTCGCATACTTAAGAAAATAAAAAGGTGTTTTGGCCTATGGATTAGCTGGCAGGGAAGAGTGTATACTAATTTTTGTCAAGGTTATAAACAGATACATTAAACTTTCAATCCAGACTTATAGGCAACTTAAAACGCATTTGCCTAAACTGACACAATGGAGAAATTCCTAACATGATCAGCATCATACAAGGCCATGGTTACTGGTGAGAGAGGAAGCCATTCTCTTTCAGCTCTGAAGAAGAAATATTACCAGTAATCTTCTTAGAAGAAGCAAATGATATACAGGGAATGTTTTTCAAAGAACCACACATAGAAACATAGAAAAATGAACCAGGAAAGGGAATAACATTTGAAATGTAAATAAAGAAATATATCTAATAAAACATAAAATTTCAAAAAAAATTGAGATGAAGAGAAAAAAAAAAGAATGAGGACATCATGAATTTTGCAGGCAAATGGGTAGAACTAGAAAATAGCCTGAGTGAGGTTACTCAGACCCAGAAGGACAGGCATGGTATGTACTCACTAATAAGTGGATATTACACAAAAAAGTACAAAATACCCAAGATACAGTCCACAGAACTCAAGGTTAACAAGCTGAAGGGCCCAAGTGAAGATGCTTCAGTCCCACTGGGAGGGAGAAGAAAATAATCACAGGAGGCAGAGGGAGGGAGGAACTTGGGTGGGACGGGGAGGGGAAGGGGAAAAGGGGAACTTGATCAGGTAGATATTGGGCAGGGAACAGGAGAGAAGCCCTGAGGGCCAGCAAAATGAATGGAAAGATGCACCTTCTGGGTCAGGTGGGGAGTGGAAGGTGGGTGACCCTCTAGAAAGTACTAGAGACCATGGAGGTGAGAGACTCTGAGGACTCAAAGGGAGGGACCTTATGAAATGCCCAGCAGTGGGGAGTGGAAAGTCCACCTCAAGTAGAAAGACAGTGCATGAACTGGAGGGATGTGGTTGTCATCAAACAGTCAAAACTCTGACCCAGAATTGTTTCTGTCTACAAGAACTGCAGCGACAAAAATGGAGAAGAGCCTGAGGAAAGGTGGTCCAGTGACAGGCCCAACTTGGGGTCCACTTCAAAGAGAGGCTCCAAGGTCTGACATTATTACTGATGCTATGGTATACTTACAGACAGGAGCCCATCATGGCTGTCCTCTGAGAGGCCCAACAACAACTGACTAAGACAGAAGCAGATACTTACACCCAACCAGTGGACTGAAGTTGGGGACCCCTGTGGTTGAATTAGGAAAAGGCTGGAAGAAGCTGAGGAGGAGGGTGACCCCATAGTAAGAACTAGCCTAGATTGCTGAGATCTCTCAGACACTGAGCCACCAACCAGGCAGCATACACTAGCTGGTCAGAGGCCCCCAAACACATAAACAGCAGAGGACTGCCTGGTCTGGCCTCAGTGAGAGAAGATGTGCCTAATTCGGAGAGACTTGAGGCCCCAGGGAGTGAGGAGGCCTAGCAAGGGGGAAGACAGCCTCTTGGAGACAGTGGGGAGGAGGAATAGGATGAGGAGCCCTGGGAGGTTGGAACTGGAGGAGGTTAGCAACTGGACTGCAAAACGAGAGAAGTTAAAAAAAATAGTAACATTTTATTTTCTTATTCATGCTTATTACTTTGAATTACCCACTACTAAATATATATGTCAATTAAAATATTGCACTGTGGCTCAAAAAGGCACAAATATTATTATTCAATAAAATACTCATAAATAAAAAAGAAACATAGAAAAATGAAATTGCATTATGTTTAAACATGATCTGACTCTATGCACTGGGCTATGTAGGTCAGTGAAAATCCAGTAGAGTAATAAGAACATCTTATGAGGTGGTTGATTACAATATTAATAGGTATCTCAATTAGAGTCAAGTAATTAATGAAATAAAATTACATTTCAGTAGACCAGTAAGAGACACATAATGTCATATAACAAGATTAAGTAGCAAGGTAAGATTTAATATGCAGAAAGTTTCCAAACTTCACTGAAGGGCAGAAATAGACTTGGATAGATGATAATGAAAAGTTTGTTATAATATTTAAAATTTAAAATTAGGGTTCCCAAAAATAAGGAAAATTTTGTTTAGCATGTAATGTGAATCTCAGAGTATAAACAAGATTTTGAAAGGCTTCCAAAAACATTACTAACAGCTTTTTAGGGATGTCAGAATTTCTATAAAAATTACAAAATGACTTTAAAAGAGTAGAAAACCTTTCAGATAATATGTAATTTTAAAGTAAACTATTTAAAAATAGTTTCCTGTTGGCAATAGGCTGGTCATCAATAAACTAAGGATTATATTAAATCAGCTATCTCAAGGACAAAAATCAATCAATCAAATAAGCAAAACAAATAATTATGGATTCCATAAATACCTTTGAAACATCTATCAATGTGAAATTGATTGATTAGACACCTGAACTCATATTTCATTACTTGGGTCACAATTAATTACAGATATATCAAATGTTTAAATATTACAGGAAATACCAAGAGTCCAGAACAAATTAAAATGTATTTTATTTTAATTTTGAACTAAGCAATATCTAATGAGACAAAATTATAGGTAACTAAAATGAATAAAATATATTATACTTGGGACATAGCTTATCTACATAGCTAAAATTGATAAAATCTAAATGATTAATAACAGAAAATAATGTCTAGAGTAATAAGGCAGGCTAAGAGCTGACTTCTACAGTATACAAAGAGTTTGTGTGACTTGAAATCTTTCAAAAGGCAATAGATAGGTAAAGATTATGAGAAGTGCCAACAAAGGAAATGTTAACTAATGTGAAACATTCTCATAAATAATCACCATAATGCATATTTAAATGAGACATTATTAGGACTGGAAAATATATAAATTTCTATAACATTGAGAACTGAGGAGCAGATTGAGAGATATAAACCATGCTCCTGTGATGAGAATATATACTGGTACACATTTTTAAAAATATATTTTATTTTATTTTATCTATTTGACTGTGTGTATGTATGTATGAGAGAAAGAAGAAGAATATTTGCATATATGTGTACACATGCATGCCTATGAATGTGAGGAAGGCCTGCACAGGTTATAAGATCCCTCGCAGCTAAAGTTAGTCATTAATGGACAACCCGCTTATTACATAAATGTTGCGATCCAGTTTCCATCTGCATTATGACTGAGCAAACATTGCTAACCAGTGAGCCATCTATCCAGCCTTTGGCTCACAATTTTTTTTTAACAGGGAATTCAGGAGTACCCAGCAAGTTTTTTAGCTCATCTATTCATTGAGTCATCCATTCTCTCCTAAAATCAATCTCTCTCTCTCTCTCTCTCTCTCCTCTCTCTCTCTCTCTCTCTCTCTCTCTCTCTCTCTTTTTCCCGTTAGTGTGCACAAGTGTTTCCGTAGTATGGAAGACTTGCAGAAACATTTCTAATAGCAGGAAACCAAGAAACTAAATAAACATATGCAAATGTGTTCATTATTGCACTTGGATAAAGAAAAATGTGTGGATACATAAGAAGTTGTCTCAAATTATATTGAAAAGTAAAGGAAGTCACCGTGGTTCTATTTGTATAAAAGCTCTAGACGAACACACACTCCCAGGAATCCAACAGTAAGGCTTTGCCTGCAGCTTGGAAATGAGATCAGCACATGAACAAGGATTATTTATATTCTCCTGCTTTTATGACCATCTGACTTGTTATTCAAACAACAAGTACTGCATTGGTTGCAAGGAAAATAACAATGGCTTTTAAGTCAGCGCATAAAGAGGGAGGGGTGAGAGAAAGGCATGCCCTATCCCTTTGCAATTTGCCAACAGTCTCAACAAGTATTGGAGATATTAGCAGAGAAGGTGGATTCGGTGGTAGCATAGTCTGTGATATTTGTCAGTACTGTCCCTCATGGATCTTCACTATATAGCAAGGAATGGACTGTGTTCTCTATCTACACTTACTACAGAGAATGCAGATAGTGGAAACTGATTCAGGGCCTTGGAGTGGATATAAATACAAATATATAGAATACAGGTACAATTTTATTCTAATGAAACCCAGTATTTTGTCCAATGAATGTATTCTAATGAAAATGCAGTTTCTAGTCACAAAAGGGAAAGAAAATCAAAGAGAAAATATTAAAAGTCAAGGGATCAAAGTACACACTTTGTTTTTTATTTTCTCAAAAAAAAAAAAACCCTCATTTAATCATTAAGCATCTCAGACTAGCTTTCTCATGTCTTAACCTGGGAACAATAGCTTTTGACCATTCAAAGAGTTATAAAAGAAACTTTGGGAACTCTGACACAATAGAAAAAGTTTTGTTTTGTTTAAAGAAGACCCATCATACCTTACATTCGGCTTTGCCTTTCCTGTTGTCTTGGCAGATAGTCTTAATCAGTAAACTTCTTAATCAATGGAGGAAGTGTTTCCTGAATTTTTACTCTTTTGTCCTGCTATGAATCTGTAAACAAAGATAAAAGATAGAAAGAAAAAAGAAAGAAAAAAAAAGAAAGAAAGAAAGAAAGAAAGAAAGAAAGGAAAGGGAAAGAAAGGAAAGGAGGGAGGGGGAGGGAGGGGGAGGAGGAAGGAAGGAAGGAAGAAGGAAGGAAGAAATCTCTTACTGGTCAGATTCTAACTTCATTACCTCTTCATCTAAATATCAACCAAATACATCTCCCTTTGCTCTCTTCTGCATTGTGCCTCTGTTTCTTTTAGTTACTGTTTGTCATTTTTATTATTTTCTCATCCTGTTTGTTGACATTACTGAATTTCTATTGAGGATATGATCGGAACCAGACACTCTCTGAGCAGTGGTATAGCTCATTCACCAAGACCAGAGAATGAAGGATGTCTGTACAAATGAGTCCTGGAGAATCATGATCTAACTTTTGCCAAGTGTAATTTTTTTTTGCTCAAAGAAGAAATGATATGATCCTTTGTTAGTTTGAATGTTCTATTAAGAGTAAATACACAATTTACCTTGCTTATAAGAATCATACTTTTTCATAACATGTCCATAACATACATATAATATGTAAATATTCATTATGTATTTCTGGGCTGTCAGAATAACTCTTTTCAGGCCTCTTCTTTATTATTTCCCATGATGATCTTTTCTCTTCATCTGGTCATCTGAGATGACCAGTAGTTGCCTTTTAAATTTTTCTCCCTTGTGTCTTTACTTAGGAAAGACTGTCCACTCTATCTATGGTCTCCCCTGGTTCTTCTCTCTACTACAGCTGAAGGGTCTCTGCTGGACTCTTAAGTAAGCTTCTCCATACTGTCCTTCAGTCCTGTGACAGCTATTGACATGCAATTCAGAGGCGTTGGTTGCAAGATATAAATTGCTTTGGCTTTCTTTTCAGTGATTTGTTCTTTCTGGATTTCACTTTTCAGTTGAAGAAATGCGTTCATTTATTCCATGATGATTTTCCCACTACACACAAGGCACTCTTGTATGTTTTGGAGAATTCGGGGATAAAAATAAAATAATAAAATGAGTATAAAAAGAGTACAATTTGCTACTGTCTTACAGCAGGGGGAGATATCCCACTAGCAAAGGAAATGTGTGCATCTTTTCCGTTAGTTAAATGATGATAAACGGTAAGGAGAAAACAGGTGAAGAGTAGGGAATTGGAGTGCGGGGAGCAGGGTAGCGATCGGGTTACAACTTTCAATGAAGACGAATTTCTTCCTCTAATGTTCCAAGTATTTATGCATTTGTACATTTGTCTCGAGAAGATGATAAGTTCCAGGGTAATGGAACATCCATAATTAATGTCTGTTCTTGCCTGCTGTGAGGAATATGGAATAGTGAATGAGAGTTAAGTTTTCTAGCCAGAAAAATATTGGACAATAATTCCAGATCTGCAACTAACTTGCTCTGAGATCAAACAGGCCACTTTCTCTCTCTGAAGCCCTATTTGCTCCTCTATAAGGTAATGCTCTCTACTCTATATGGTTATTAGGGGCATGAAATTAGTGATCTGGCTGACCTATTGTAAGTACTTAACCACAGGAAGCCATTCTGTATTACACAAGAAGTTGGTACACAGCTATATTGTATAAATAAAAGATAAATACTGAAAAATAAAGGATATATTGAATTAGTCACTAAAACAAAATATTCTCAAAAACAAACTCTGGAATGTTTTACTTTCTTGGACATACTATATTTTTAGATACTGCATACTCCTAACTATACTTCTCTGAAAGAAGAAAAGAAAAAAAGAAATGAAAACCTACATCATCAAAGGTAGTTGTTGGAAAAATAAATTCTAAGCAAGGTCTATATATTAACAAATTACATCAGGACCTTGAAATAATACTGCTTTCCTGGTGTTGAGCATTGTACTGTTATTATGTAGAATAATGACCTCATTTTCCAAATTGTATACTGAAGAACTTACAAGTAAAGGATTGAAAGGTTTGCCTCTAACTTTCAACCATTTCAGAGTAAATGTATATGTATTCATGCACACACATATGCATATCTATGTTTACACAAGGACACATGTACATCTGGAAATCCGAGTTGATATACATATGAAATCATTCAACTCTTTATTTATTTGAAATTGTTTCATTTTTTAAATATTTATTTATTTATTGCATGCATTTGAGTACACAGTTGCTATCTTTGCACACATCAGAAGAGGGCATCACATATGATTGTGAGCCACCGTGTGATTGCTGGGAATTGAACTCAGAACCTCGGGAAGAGCAGCCAGTGTTCTTAACCACTGAGCTATCACTCCTGCCCCCTGCTTCTTTTTTAAACCAAAAACTCTGGTACTGAGTTTCCTCCTAAAACTCAGTCAGCCCAGGGACTAAGCAGGAGTGGATTGCAAGTCAAAGGCCAGCCTGGGCTTCATATAAACCAATTGATAAAATATAATATTTTAAGGTACGAAAACCACATGTATAGAACTACCCAGCTGCATTCATTTTAGGTTATTCTGATTTTTTGGTAGCAGAAAAGAGTCATAATCTTGAGATGGTAGCACACGTGTCTTCTTTGGTTAGTAATACTTCAACAATATCAACATCGTTGCTTCTTCATAGTCAGTTTGATCTGGTGTTTTGCAACCTTGAGACCATGATAAACACAGTCTGTTCTCCTCTTCAGTCTTCTTCACAGATGACTCAGTGACCACAGGAACTTGATAGTGATATAGACGCTGAGCTCACTTCACCAGAACTGTAGCATCTTGGGCCACTGGCATGAATTTGGGTGACATGCTGACCACTTTCCTTCTGTGGTTGCAGATACAATCCAGCATTACGTAATTGATAAACTCTTGGCTTTGGCTTTGAGATGGGCTGAGGTCCATTCTTCATTCAGAGACACATTGAGCAAAAAAGCAAAATTCAGAAAGCCTTAAGTGAAGGAATTCTGATTCAAGATGTCATGTCCTGTTCTCAAAAACTGCATTCACAGCTGCCATTTTATAAGAAAATTCGAAGTCCTGTTACAACTGCTTATGCAAATTCTCTATTCTCTTTGCCTTTACCGGGGTCAGATGCATGTGCAGTTCTTAGGGATGGGTGCCCCAATTCTCTGAGTGTATGGAGTTCAGTGTTGCTTACAGGAGTCACAGTCAAGCATCAAACATCTTCCAGTATTCATTATCACACTCCCAAGATATCCTTTAAAATAAAAAGTGAAAGTGTAGGCTTTCAATCTTCTACCTCCTATATACATCACTAATCCATTGCAATTTTATATTCTTTTCTAACCAAACACAGAAATTTTCTAAATTGTAGATATTCTAAGGGACAACACAGATGGAGTAATTAAATGAAACCAAGTCATACAAAAAGGAACTATACCTTTTTATGTTATCTTAAGTTGTTTGTGCAACTCGTAATAAGACTCCAAGTGTTTCTGTTTTAATATGTGAAGAGCTATTGTTTTTCACCTTTGGAATTACTTGCAAAGAGCCACACATTTGTATAATCAGACCTTCACACACACACACACACACACACACACACACACACACACACACACAAACACACACACACACAAACACACAGACACACACACTGACACACACACACACACACACACACACACATTTTCTTTCCTGTCTGTCTAGAAAGACCCCTTTTCAAAGAAAGAAAAAAATGCCCAAAATAAAAGCCCCTCTAATCAGTTACAAGAGTGCTGTACCAATTACTTCCCTACAGGGTGACCTTTTCATCTTTTAATGGCATTTTGGAATAAAATCGCCCTAACAAGTTGGGAGTGCTATATGTGTCACATTTCCAGTTCTATTTTTTTTCCTCTCTTGTTGGCACTGAATACGGCCTAATATATTCATGACCTAATTAGAGTAATTTTTGAATAATAATGACCTCCTGGGGGAAACTTTTTCCCCCCTTGGTACGATTCAGACACATTAACTAGAACAAGTGTTTCTTCATTTCTAAGTGTTTCTCTGGTTATTGGAAGTATTTTGTGCTTCATTTAAAATGGAAATGATGTAACAGGAGTCCCTAGAAGAAAGGAAAAGCACTTTGCATGCTCACAATGCTTCCTTCCCTCCGAATGCCCTGCTCCTGCTGCACCATGTCTAAGGTGTTCACTTGTCTGTCATTCTCATGGATACTCCTGGATCCAGGAAAGGCATGGCATCACCTTCGGAGTAAATCTGTGGTGGTGCTAACAAAACTAACTACAAGTGTGCCTCTGGGATTTTGAACCACTTGAGGAATAATTATTATGTCAATCATCTTCTTTGCTACCTTACCTTTCCCTATTAAAAAAACAGATGAGCAGGCATAGAAAAAAAAAAACAAAAAAACCAAAAATGGACACCACATGGAACTTCATAGATCATCCTCATCTGTGTTCTAAGTATTTGATTGAAACATCTATGATTATTTTGATTATTTTATTTGTATGTATGTATGTGTACATATACTTTCCCACACGAGACCAAAAGTGCCGTCAGCAGAGGAATCCTGGCTTTCTCGCCATTGACAGCTCTCAGTTTCTACTCATCCATCTGCCAATCAAATCACCCTGTTTCATACAGTGTGGGCCCTCTTTCTCAAGTGGCCTGGTACTGTTAGTCTCTCTGAATTCTCAGTTGTAATAAAATTGCTATTCTTGAACTCTGTGACTATGTCTCCATTCAATAGCAATCTGCTCACTCCTTAAGGATCTAGATATTGTCATATCTGTCTTATGGAATAATTGCGGGAGATTTTTTTCTCCAGATACTATCTAAAATAATTCCCTGAAGTTCTGTTGAGGTCCTTGCTTCTCATTTCCTCTTTTAAATCATTTTCTTCGATCTACTTTTGATATCCTTGCCTTTCTGCAGGTCGTTAACAGCCATTTCATCTACTACCATTTTTATTTTAGTCATGTAGTAACCACTAATAACTGGTTCATTCTCTTGCATCCTACCTGTACTGCAGTATGTAATTTAAATAAATCAATAGCCCAAAGACTAAAGTCTGTACTTCAATAATTCCTCCAATACTTCAATGTCACTTACTCTAATGGGTACGGCCAGCTATCAATGCTTTAGCCCCACTTAAATCAATCCTTTTTCACTGCTTTCTTCAAGCCTTCGTGTCTCTCTTGTCCCCAAGGAAGAGGGTTTTCCAACATAACTACTCCTTTCTATAGATTTCCACCCCCACAGGCCCTTGCTACTTTATTCTTATGTATGAGACAAAATTAAAAACCTATTAAATGCAGATCACTGATCTCATTTACTGCCAAAGCACTGAAGTCTGGGTAGGAGAACAACAAAGTCCACAAACATTTAACTTTATGATCACAGATTTCAAGTAATCTTTTAGCACTCACCAATAATGCCTCATTTTGCCAGCCAATGGAATTAACCATTCATTGAAGTGACTAGATTCCACTTCCTTCTTATTCATTTTTTCATCGTTCCTAACATATCTTATTGGTATTTTAAAGAAAAGAACAAGAGTGTGTGCTCAACATAAAATGGTTGAAATTATAAAAAGGAATTAATATTCAGGTTATGGGTGAATTTAGTTTGAAAACATAAAGGTTCTAGACACAAACACAATCTACATGAAATAGTGACCTTTACTTGAATGTGGCCTGTAACTTTGTGGAACTACTTCCTTCTCCTCTCCATTGGTATGGGTGACTGGAAACTGTACTGGCAACTTTAGGGAAAAGAGTATGAGATTAAGAAAGCGATTTTAATGAGCTCCAGCAGATTCACACCAATTGACCTGTTGAATTCTACAACCTCATGTGTCCAGACAGCTACAAGTGTGGAGTCGATGGCAAGACAGGGGATCTGAAACCAAGCACGAATCAGAAAACATTTGGGTTCCATTGAGAATCATATTTAAGCTGTTACTAAAGAAGATACTTTCAAACTTGCATAAAAGCTCCCTTATATACTTAGTCTACATTCCTCTCTTATGATTTGTGAATCTGTAATAATCAGTTTTAACACCACACACCACTGAGATCAGATCTTATCAACTAAAGATTGGCAGAAGAATACATACATACATACATACATATATATATATACACATATATATATATATATAGAGAGAGAGAGAGATGATATGCTGATGAACATATGAACTGACAAAAGAAGTGACACACATAAGACCTGCACTGTTTGTGTGTTTGTGTATTTGTTTGTTTGTTGCACAGTAAAAACACACTTGGAGCCCCTCATACATACATATTACTCCTATAAAACTCAACTGAAAGCATATGATAGTATGAAACTTGTTTAGTACTTTTCTAACTACAATAATAACAAGGGATTCTCAGGGTCAATGGTTAGGGAGACAACTGTTTTAAATACCCTGTCTACTGTTAGATGAAGGTGACAATGTGTTACCAACAAAAAGTAAAACTCTGTTTGTTGAAACAGAGGTGAGAATATTATTCTCTCCAGACTTAAGTTGATGGAACCTGGGCTTGGGGTGTTAAAGCTGGTTGTTACAGGTTCACAAAGGACCAGAGAGTAATGCCACCTAAGAAAGTAAAGCAGCTTCATTCAAGGTAGAATGTGTTCTTTGAGAGAAACTTTAAAATGTTTCCTCTCAATGAAAGCCAAAGAACTATTTGTAATCAAAGCACGATGGCAAACATGTTAGCAACCTATGTACGAGCACACAGGAATTCCAAATGTCTTTGGATCTTCTTTTGCAGGTGGTTTTCGGGAAGGCACTGTGAATGGCTATAAGTAGGGCGATGGCTGCAGGAATTTTGAGTGTATAGATATGATTGGAACAATATATAAATATTCAAAGTAAATTCTACTCTATTTAAACAAGACTTTTTAAGGGTATACATTGCTTCTGAAATGCTTGGTGTATGAATCAGAGAAGAAAAATATTCTCCATAAAATGATTTCATTTGCAATGACACCTCCCACATTGTTAACAATAGTGGAGTTAATTTTATAATTGCTATTTTGATTTGAATGTTGTGTCCTCTAGTGTTCATTGGAACTTAATCCCTAGTGTCATAAGCCGTGGGGGATGACTTGACTAGGTTATGAGAGCTTAACCTTCATGAATGGGATTAATGCTTAATGCATTGACCAAAAGGAACCTACTTTTTCTTGTTATCATTTCCGCCATGGGAGAATAATCTTTTGGCCTTTCTTTCTTCTGAACATTCACCAAGGCATCATCTTATAACCAAGAAGTGAGCTCTATCAGACAGAGAATCCACTAGAGCATGAATCTTGAACTTCCCAACTTCAGAAACACTGAGCAACAAATAACCCTTATTTATTCCATATCCATTTTAAGACACTTTAAAAAATCCCAAAGATACTGAGATAAATACCATAGTCATCAAAGGAAAAACAAAATTCTTTCCAGTGAAAGTATTCTGAACTGACTAGAAAGATGTGGCAGAAAAGAATATCAAAAAGAAAAAGAAAATGAGTCTACTTCAACATTTATAATATGCATAATAATTGATTCAAGAAGGATCAGACATCCAAACACAAAAGCTGAAATTGTCAATCTCTTGGGCTGAAAATAGGAGAATATAAGTAATGATATGACTATGATGAGATTTTTCACATTGAAAAGAAGCCACTGATCATAAAGTCACTAATTTGGACTTCATTGAAACTTAAAACTTCTGTTTATCAAATGACACCATTAGGAAAATAATAAACAGCCCATAAATGGAGGAAAGTTTTGCTTATAACAATCTACCAAAGACCTTGTAGCCAAATTATTTCAATTTTTCTGGCAATATTTTCAATTATTCTGGCAATGGAACAATACACGGATAAGCAATTAAGTGAGACTAATGGGATAGTACTTGAAGAGCGGTTCACAAGGAAAGGGATGAGGAAAGCTAATATGTTTGTGAAGAAAAGCAATTACAGCCATTTGTCATCAAGAAAATTAAAATGATAGCCATGAGACGGCATTTCGCAATGAGCAGGATGGAATTAATGTTAAACATTAAGAGAGTGGAGCAAGTGTTCTTAGCTGCTGCAGGCAGAGAGAGTGGCACAGAACACTGAGAAAAATAACAGTGCTTTCTCATGTTAGCCTTGCAAGTGCCCTGTGTCCCGACAACCCCATTCCAATGAGAATTCAAGTATCTAGCCTTGACAAGAGTGGTCATAGCAACTTTACTCATAGTGACTTAAGTTGCAAAATCATCAGTCTCCATAGCAATGAGAACAAGTAAAGAATGAGTATCTACCTAGCAGATCAGCAGTAGGAGAGAGAGAACAGACAACAATAACAGAGAAATATCAAAAACATTTTACGAAAACAAAGCAAAACAAAACATTTTGAGCAAAAGTCTTCAGGCATCGAAAATTATGTGCCACTGTACTCACAATAAGGGGGATTCTAGAACAGAAAGCAAACCTGTGGAAGGCAGACTAAGAGGGTGTTTCTGGGCTTGATGTGACATTCACTGGGGATTGGCCTATTTTATGTAACATGTAAATATTCTCCAATTTCAGAAGTTTAGGGTTTGTTGAAACTTCCTCATAGCACTCAGTTAATATCTGCAAATTCACCTTATAATATTAAGCCTGCTTTAACATACTGAAAATAAAAATACCTGCAGCACGTGAACATTAACTGAGATATTGAAAGGCCATTCTCCTAGTCCATAAGCTACTGACCTTTGTACTATATCTATGTACCCATCCAACCCTAATAGCATGGTGCCAGGTGACTAAGAATATTTAGACCTTCTTTCTACCTGGCCACAACTGAAAAGAGCTAAGTCTAAACCGTTGGCAAATCTCAACTCCAAAAACTGGCAGATTTGTGGTTTCCGAGTCCTTGGAAATCTATGTATAACCTAAAAAAAATCCAACACAATATTGAAAGGAAATGACCATGTCTATGTTGTAGTTCTAAGCTCAGAAGGATCCAAATGTTCATATGTAAATTGTGAGCAGACTCGTGTCAGTTCAACCTGAGATGATTCTCTCCGGATTATTCTTCTGAGTTTCTAATGTATTTTTGCTTCCCAGTTATAAGTTCTCTTCTAAGTCCATTTTATTAGACAGGGTTATGTAGAGAAATATAACAGATAGAATGAATATGTACATATACACATACAGTACACATTCACATACGCATATACAAATGATATTATATAATTATATGATACTATGTAACTATATATACTATAATGAATATATCATGTATTACCTCATACACATTCATATGCATATACATATATATGGGATTTATTAGTTTGGCTTATAGACCACTGTCCAGCTAGTTCAATGGTGCTGTCTACCAATGGAAAGTCGATAAATCTAGTAGTTCTTTATTCCATGAGGTTGGATTTCTCTGTCCATTTGACACGTGCACTTTCGTTGGCCACCAGTGGTGGCTCTGCTTTCTCTTCCAAGGTGTTCAGCTGTCTCTACACACCAGGCTGGAAAGATGAATCAGAGTCCAGAACAGGTGGGGCCTGCAAGATCCAGGTCCCACTGGAAGTGATTGGGGTGAATGGTGTCCTAGCTAATTTAGAAGGTGTTGGATGAAATACTTTGTGCTCATATGCTTTATTCATGGAAAAAAAAAGATTACATATGGTCCGTGGAAAGTAGGAAGGCGTTTTCAGGGTAAACGTAAATCATTGGCTAGAGTTTAAAGTCCTGGGAAATCCTCCTTTGCATGGAGAGGTATTCCAGGAATCACAGGTTCTTGCTGGGCAGGTTCTTCCTGGGATACAGGAAGGTGGGTTTGCCAAAACTACGGGACCTTTCTCTAGTAGATGGTGTGGGGTCAGTCTCCCCAGATAAGGTCAAAGAAACATAAGCCCTCTAGAAATGGGAGTCTTCCATTTTATGGTGATCTCAGAAGAGCTATCGGGCATGGTAGACAATGATCTTAAGTAGCAGGGTTTACAAACCTATGTCAGCCTGTCTTAAATATCTTCTGGAATTCCAAAAAGTAGGCTATAATGCCATTGAAACCTTGAACTTGTCAGCAAGAGTGAGGGCACGTAGGCAAAAGAGCAAGCACTTTCTTTTCTCTTGTCTTTGATATAGGCTACCACTAGAAGGTGCGGTCTAGAAATAGAGTGGATTTTCTCACCTTGAAAATGCTGGATTTTGGGTAGTCTCCAACTTCAAATATTCAATCAAAAAAAAAAAGTCCTTCACAGGCACACTGAGGCACTTGTGCTTTAGTGAGTTGCAAATGTAGCCAAGCAGACAATGAAGAAGAGTCACCACAATCATGTTCATTGTCCTCTGTCTTGCTTCTAACCCACAGTGCACAAAATAATTCACCATAAAACTTTATTGATCAATTCAATCTGTCAAGATATATGTGAATGGTCTGTGAAAAACTCGGTGCTAAGTTCTGTTAAAAGAAATCGTAACCTCTAGTTTGAAGGTGTTCTGTGTCCATTTGTACCTCTTGTGTAAATTCTTACACTGACAGCAAAGTTAGGAATAAATAAACCTTAAGACCAACTAAGAGATTTTTTTCCCCTGAAATTTGAGTGTTATTGAACTGACCCAATCGATTTTAATTCACCTTGCACTCGGTTCTCAATCTCTCTCAGGGAATGATAACCCTATGGTCCTCTGTACCCTTCAAAGTTACTCTGACTACGGAATGGTTGGGGCTATGTGTATCCCAATCAGAATAAAATTGTCAAAATGACCTGAAATGCTGGTTAGGAGTATATAGAGAAATATAATTGTTAGAGTCAGAAATGCCCCAAATGACTTTGCTCTCATTGTGTAGAAACATTCTCTTTTCTGCATACTACATGCCTCTGGAAAGACAAGTAGTTCTTGTTAGCTTTTGGCTTCCTGTCTTACAAGATTACACACAAGGGTGGAAAACACAGTTTTAAAATAAAAATATCTTTCACTTATAAAATCGGTTCAGAACCTGAACATCGATAACAGGAAGTCAAATATCGAGTTCAGGTACAAAAGGCAACATAGAGTTCTAAATCTACAGGGTTATTTTGTTTGTTGGTTTGCTTTTTGCGTTTGTTTTATGATGCCAGTTAAGAGCAAGGGATGCATTTAACGGTATCAAACTTTTCCATAATGCTGAGTTTGGCCAATGGGAATTTGGACAAGTAGGAAGGGGAAAAGATTTGTTACTTTATGCTATTACTTTAGATTTCCTTTAAGATGTTGTGCGACACAAATCATCCCCAATTCCTCGGCAGGTGTATTGGTATAAGGGTCTGAGTATTTATGATGCCGTCTAAAATTGCAATCATCTCTTTAGCTCATACTTTAATTGCACTGGAAAATTCACTCCTAAATAGAGCCATGAGATGTGCACGTGGATTATGAATTTATGTATGTGGATTATGGTGTTAAGCATTTGAGAGGGGGGAAAAAAAGCACAGATGGTTAGGCTCCATAAACTACTTCATTGGTGTATCGAATAAGCCTAGGTACAATTTAGGCAGCTGGAAGGAAGCACAAAAAGGAAAGGAGGATAAAAGATTTGCAGATAAAAATCATTGCATTTTGACGCTGAAAGAGGAAACTAGCTTTTTAGAATTTTTTTCTTTCCTTGTTACATCGTTGGGATAAGCGTATCTTTCATCTTTCTGGTTCCTTCCTAGATGAGTTATACGTGAAATAAAGGTCAGCACCTGAGAAGCCAAATGAAATTATTTGTAAGCAGACGTAAAAACGCAGATGCTCTTCATGTTCACTGAAAACAGGGTGTCATTTCAAGTGCAGGAGGCACGCATATTACAGTAAGAGTTTCCCAGAGTCTGAACAGTTAGATGCTGACCTTAAATGCTAGGGAAGCAGCTACCTATCAGAGAGGAAGTGGGAAGTATGTCTTCACATCCATAGCCATAAAGACTTGGAAATTTGAAATCCAGAGTGGTGAAAGGGAGCTCGAACCCATTAGTAAAGTTGTGACTGAACTTTTTTGTGCATTTGACTGAAAACAGCTGAGGATTGATTAAACAAAATGCCCCCCCCATTCAGTGTTCCGAGGTTGTAAGCCATTTATGGAGAGAGCCTGTTCTGAGAAGCAGAGGGTCTTACAATAGAACTACTGCTCCTGTTTCACTCTGACTCTCGAAAAGAATTGTGTCAGTCAATCCATCTCCCTGTGACACTTCTCATTCTATATCATTTGGGAAATAAGAAAATGACTAGTTCCTAAGTAAAGATTCCTATCTGAGAACTGGCAGTGGACTTGCAGAGCCTAGGCAAATTTACCCTGAAGAGACGACAGCTCAAACTACAGCATCAAGTATATTAGACCTGCTGGTTTGTTTCATGGAGGGGCTTATGTCCTACAGTTCTAGATATGCTTAAAAATGTATCAGGGAAGGTGCATAGAGAAAGCCTGTCTTCATAAGGAGAGGCTGCAGTGTTCACATGAAATTATACACCTCTTTTATGTGAAATCACGCCACAGCAGTCAGCATCTATCTGACTCATCCACATTATCCCTATTTGCATTTACAAGTCCCTATGCCTGGAGATATAACAGGAAATGATAGATCTGATAGAATTTACATTATAGCCGAGTAAACAGAAAACTAGCATGTAAGCAATAGAGATAAAATATAATTGTAGATATGCATTAATGGTAGGCAGGAAAATAAAGCATAAGATTCTAACCTGCAGTTGTTCTGTCAGAGATGGAATTTTTACAAGATGACGAGCAGACATGAAGAAGCGGTAGGAAGATCATTATTGACACAAATAAGCCATCTGCTAACACCCTGAGATCAGAAGGAGTTTGACATGTCCAGAGACACTGAAAGCCCAGGATACTGAGAATGAGAGACAAAGGAACACTTGTAGCCAATGATCTTAGAGAGATAAACAGAGTTCGACAGACAGCACCTGTTTCTTGATGGTGTAGACTCACTGGCTGGTTTTGTGTTTTAATTTGTTTTAACTTGATGGCAGGCCTCAAACTCATGGCCTTGCCCATGCTAGGCAAACTCTCTATCAATAACATGTTCCCCACTCCCATGCAGCTGCCATGTACAATTATGAAATACATGCTATCATGAGTTACAGGATAGGGTCAACAGAAAATAGAGCCACAAAAGGAAGGAAAAGAAGTGTGACATGAAGTACTTTCAAATGTCACTACATTGTGACCTGTGAATACCCAATCATGGGCAAGGACAGGAAAAACTAAGGAAGTTGCTACTTGCTGGGAATCTAAAGAAGGGGAAAGAAAATTCATACTGTGGCTCTGTAAAGGGCTGTAGTTCTCAAGATGATGAACAGTTACTCACTTTCTTGATTTAACCTTAAAGTATCGTGAACTGTTGATAAGTAAGCTGTTGTTGTTCGTGATAGATTTTGAATCATGGGAGATATTGCCACTTGTGAATCTGTTAAGATAAATGTGCGGAAGAAGCAAAAAGAATAACGGCATCATGGTCCATAAGCAGGTGAAAGGGAAAACTTTGTGGTGCACAAGCCACAGAGTTTTGCTTCAGATGGCAGAGCGACAGATCATCAATTCCCACAGGAGGAAAGGCAACACCTATCGATCCTAAGGTAGGCAGGTTAGTAGATGTGAAGGAAGGCAAGTGACGGCCATCTATCAGAAGGCTTCTATTTTTTTCAATTAAATATCAAGGACAGAAGCCAATAATGAAGAATGTTGACTCTTACTGGGTACTTCCAAAGACAGGAAAAATTACGAAAGAGTCCTCCCCCTTAAAGTGCTAAAGGGTGAATTTACCTTAGAAATATTGTTCCTGGAAATCTAAAGTTGCACTGTATATACGCGCTCATACTCTAGAGTGTGCTATTTATCAAAGTCTTATAAATTCTTTCCCCTGTTTGTTACACTCACACTAAGGCTTAGAATAATAGAAGAGTGATGTTTTACCACCTATAGCTTCAACATTTTGGAGGAAAACCAGCAGTGAGTCAATATTAGCAGAAAATCACAATATCTGAAACTACGTCAAAAATCAGGTAAAGAAACATCACAAATAATGAAGAACTAGCAGAAGGTTCGTCTCGCTGGCTTAAGTATCAGAACTAAAATAGGTAACTCTGAAGGGTAAGGTGTAGGAAGAGAGGCAGGATTTCAAATCAAGGCTTTGGAGGTGGGGTAACAGTGTACAGTAAACCCACAAGCCATTCATTGGAATTACGGAAAGAATCACCACAAATGGAAAGAAAATTTTCAAGCTTTTGAATTAACTACAAGTCTGGAGGCAGTTGATAAGGTGGAGGTGGTAAGGGCTGTACTCTTTCTTGTTTTGAATGGTAGAGCCAACGTATATAGAACAATAAGTAGTTAAAGACCAGTAAAAGAAGAGAGCATGAGTCCAGGAAGAAGCAGTAGCATGTCATGTGGAATATTGTGGCCTTCACAAGCTTTAGAGTTGTTAGGGGAAGTGGGAAGAAAGATGGGCTGCCATGGTATACAGATGGGTCTGAGCACTCCAAGGCAGTGCTCAGAAAGACCTGGAGGACGTGCACAAAAAACAAAGGCTTTTCTCCAAGGGCCACGGCCATACCTCGACACCAGGACTATGTACAATTCAGTTATGTAAGCATTAAAATGTGAAGGAGCATTTTTAGAATGCCTAAAATGAGGACGATTTCAGGTGTGATTGGACGGAGCCTCCCGAGATCAGTCCCCATGCTGATGGATAGCTGAGAGGCTTCTCCTTCTGGGAGCGAATGAAAGAACAAGGAGGAAAGCAAAAGGAAAGCTACTCTTTTCCTCTCTGCAATCAAAGAAACAAGAGAAAGTGTTCTTATTTGGCTGACGGTTTAAGAGGAAGGACCTACTTCTGCCAGTCAGTCTCAGGTCCAGAGGATTATACCACCTCCCAGAATGGCGTCCCTCTACCTGTGGACTAAGTGTTATGCAATTAAATCTATATGGGTCCATTTCACATTCACACCATCCTGGTCATTGTATTCTTTAGAGTAGCAAAATAATCACTGCCCCCCTTCCTCTCAAAGTCAATATCTTGAGCAAAAGATATGCAAAAGCAATGACATTTTATCCTATTTACCTGGGAAGCAGTCTATTTAAACGCACAGGTAGCAAAGCTTCTGTATAGGTTATAGCATCCAGTGTTATACCATGAAGAAGAGAAGCAGAAGTGTTTGATATGCAATGAATTTTCTCTTTCTCTCAAGAAATATCCTCAGGAAATGCACTTATAAAACATGATCTGAATTAATTAAGTTCGATTAGAATAATGCAGTTTTACACCATCTTTCTTTTTTTATTTTGTAAATTATATTTATGTATTTTTATTAATCATTTTTATTTGTTTACATTTCGAATGATATCCCCCTTCCAGACTACTCCTCCACCAACCTCCACATTCCATCCCCCCACTTCCCTTTTGCCTCTATGAGGGTGCTCCTCCACTCATTCACCCACTCCCACCTTAGTCCTCTAGCTTCTCCCTACGCTGGGGCATCAAGCCTCCCATCCCCTCCCATTAATGTCGGATAAGTCCATCTGCTACATATGTATTTGGAATGCTGGCTACTTCCCTGTATACTCTTTGGTTGGAGGTTGTTTAGTCCCTGGGAGCTCTGGGTGGTCCAGTTAGTAGATATTGTTCTTCATATGGGGTTGCAAACCCCTTCAGCTCCTTCAGTCTGTCACCTAGCTCTTCCATTGTGGTACCCAGGTTCACTCAAGTGGTTGGCTGTAAATATCTGCATCTGTGTTGGTCGGTGGCTGGTAGAACCTTTCAGGGAACAGCCATACCAGACTCCTGTCAGCAAGTGCTTCTTGGCATTAACAATGGTGTAGAGGTTAGATGTCTGCAGATAGGATGGATCCATAGATGGCACGGTCTCGGGATGCCCTTTCCTTCAGCCTCTGTTCCATTTTTTTTTCTTTTTTTCCCCCACCTTTCCTTTGGACAGGAATATTTTTGGCTTAAAAATTTTGAAATGCATGGGTGTCTGGATCCCTTTACTGGGGCCATGTCTATCTACTGGAAGTGGTCTCCTTTAGCCAAAATATAACCTGAAGAGCCTATTATTTTATATGTTTCTTTCTAAATTATAAGGTGTCTGTAAAATATCTGTGAATGAACACTTAATTTTGTTTTTAATAAATATAGTATTAAAATACTTCCATTGACGTTCTCATAATACCAGAGTTTTAATACAGTATCATGTGAAAATAATTTATAATAGTCTTACATAATCATCCTCATTGTTAATATTTTAGAAATTTCTAAGTTTCTAGTATTTTAAGAATTGGTTTATTATTATTTTATTTGTATGAGTGAGTGGGATACATATATGTGTCCCAGGTACATGTCTAGTACTCAAGAAGGTCACGAGTTAAAGATCTTTGTGAGACACTAGAAAGGTACTAGGAGACAAACCCAGGACCTCTACAGGAGAAAAAAGTGTTCTTAACCTCTAAGATAAATATTCAACTAGTTTTCGATATTTTTGACATTCTCTAAGGGAAGATTTCCTAGTATATTTTATTTTCACAATTACATTTTATTTCTGAAATTTATTTCAATTATTTAAAAATTTATGAATGGGGTTGGGGATTTAGCTCAGTGGTAGAGCGCTTGCCTAGGAAGCGCAAGGCCCTGGGTTCGGTCCCCAGCTCCGAGAAAAAAAAAAAATTTATGAATGGACTTATGTGTTTCTATTTCTATAATTGTTTATATTTTTAGATAATGACTGAGGAATTTGAAAAATAAAAATAATTTTACAAACCTATTAAATATACTGAATCAGGCATTTTGTTACATTGATAATTTTTTAAGTATCATTTAAAGAGACATCTTAGAATGTGATTTTTAAGATTTTTAATGTATTTATTTTTATTGAACATTTTTTATTTTTACATTTATTTATTTACCTTTCAAATGTTATCCCCTTTCCCATTTTCCCATCCATAAAACCCCTATCCTATTCCCCCTCACCCTCCCCTCACCCTCCTTCTATAAGGGTGTTCCCCCATCCTTCCTTTCTTCCTTCCTTCCTTCCTTCCTTCCTTCCTTCCTTCCTTCCTTCCTCCCTGCCCTGACATTCCCCTACACTGCGGGGCTTGATCCTTGGCAGGACCAAGGGCTTCTCCTTCCATTGGTGCCCAGCAAGGCCATCCTCTGCTACATATGCAGCTGGAGCCATGGGTCAGTCCATGTGTACTCTTTGGATGGTGGTTTAGTCCCTGGGAGCTCTATTTGGTTGGTATTGTTGTTCCTATGGGGCTGCAAACCTCTTCAGCTCCTTCAATCCTTTCTCTAACTCCTCCATTTGGGTCCCCATTCTCAGTTCAGTGGTTGGCTGTGAGAGTCCATCTCTGTATTTGTCATGCTCTGGCAGAGCCTCTCAGGAGACAGCTGTATCAGGCCCCAGTCAGCATTCACCATCTTCTACATTTAACCCAGCAAAAGAATCTGCTTAGTAGGTAACTTAATAGAGGAGCGAATTTCTGGGACTTACAAGAAAGGACTGTATTCTTCTTTGCCTGGGATAGTCGAGCCCATGTGGTTTGCCTGGCATGGTTATTTATGGCAACACTTTTAGTCTCCAAAAATGTCTATATTCATCAAAATACTTTCACATTTAGGAATAGGGCATGAGAAATGAATTCCAAGTTTAAGTAAGCCTCGGTTCCACACTCTGCAACTTCAGTTGAAGGGATGGTACTATTTGGCCAATTTAGCTCGTCATAGATTCTCTGCAACTTATGGTTTTCCTAACCTAGTCCCTGGTATTTAAAAATGTCTTCAGGGTTGGGGATTTAGCTTAGTGGTAGAGCGCTTGCCTAGGAAGCGCAAGGCCCTGGGTTCGGTCCCCAGCTCCGAAAAAAAGAACCAAAAAAAAAAAAAATGTCTTCAAGGCTCTCCTGACTTTGTGAGCATGGCAAATTGACATATTGGGTAATAACTGATGCTTACTCTGAAATAGCACCTTATGTGAGATGCTGTGTATAGTTTTACACACATCCATACAAGTACACAGGTGAGCACCCAAGCAGAACCGCTGAGCACAATTTATTACATCTCATGTTCTCATAAGTATTTAGCATGTATTAACTCATGCAAATCTAAAAGACTTATTTTGAATTTCTACTGATATTATTTCTGCTTTATCAAAGGCATAACTTGATGATACCATACATCAAAACTGTGGAAGAGCCTAAATTCAGATTTTGGCCAATGAATCAACATTTTTTAATGTCCGGTATATTGCCTCATAAACTCTTGTGCAAGAAAAAATATCAATTTTCTTTTTTGGCTTCCTAAAATCTTGGTGCGAATCCTTAACCGACTGCCCACTTGTCTCTTTGTTCTGTTTTGTTTCTGCTATCCCAGCTTTGTATCTCACTGGGCTATTGCCTGTGTATTAAAATGAATGCTATTGAGGGTTTTATTATTTTTAGAGAGCTCCTGTCAAGATGGTGGGCTTCCTTCCCTCCAAAAAGTAGCAAGAGGAGGGAGGGGAGGAAAATTAGCATTCCCTGCTTATTCACTTTGCCACAATTTATGTAATTTCTCATTCAGTCTTCGCAACCGTTTTGAAGGTATTTATCTCATTTTTCAAATAAGAAAAAAAAAGTAGTTAAAGGAACACAAGTAAGTTTTCCAGGGAAAGAGGAAGTAGAAGAGTCAGGATCTGATCCACAGACTGGTACCTGTCCACCTAGACTGTACATCCTGCATTAGGCTAATGACAAGAACAACTCTATTTTCCTATCTGCTTGGCTCTGATGCACTTTCACTGGTGTTCCAAGAAGAAATACGAAAGATTTTTTGTGTTGTCTTTGCACGAGACAGTCAGTGCTTTCATATTGTGTAGGATTAAAGAGAGAGAGAGGTGCTAAACACAATATTCCACGCAGGACTAAGGCTCATCTCTCTGGTCATAAATTAGACATGTGGTTGTAAAGCAGCTTATCAACAGTTCCAAGCAGGAGACCCCTGGACTGAGTTATACTAAGAAATGGTGCTGAACCCCAGGCCTATAAGGTAGCAGGGGAAAATGAAGGGAAAATCTATACGAAATGACAATAGCAGCCAAGGACACAAAACGAGCCCCCTGAACGTCATTAACCTTGACATAGCCCGAATCTCGTTCAGATTCTTAGTAAGAGGCAATAGAAGGTAAGGAAGTGATATGAATCTTCAAAGCAATGTGACAAGTGACATCTTCCTGCATCCATAAAATACCTAATGTCTCATTCTCTAAGACCAATAGGATTCATATATTAGGGTTTTTTATTGTTGTTGTTGTTACTGTTTTTTGTTTGTTTGTTTGTTTTTTGTAATGCAGAAGTCCAGATTCAAGATAGTCATAGTGTCTACTCTCAAAAGGAACTCAAAGTTTAAACAGATATAGTATTTTGGGGTGACAAAATATAGAAAAGGACATGAGGTTTTACTTGTTGTTGTTGTAAAAATATAAAAAATTTAAAAAAAGTATGGTTGTCTTTTATCCCCACAAGGTCCGGCACCACAGTGCCCCGAGATATCTGCTGGAGATCTTGCCAGAAGCACACATTCCAATTCTGTGGCAGCCCAAACCAGACATCCCACACTTTCTTACACTTAAGTTGCTACATGAAAGAACACACAACACAATAACCTTAGATCCAGCTGATAAGATACAATTGCCCACCTAAACATACAAAGCCCAGTACCATCCATCCCTTAAGAGCATTAATAACAACCTGTAAATACACAGAGCAGAATCATAAGGTCACCTGCCATGGCTTCTCGCCCTCCCACTCCTGTTTCTTCTCCTTTCCATTCCAGTGTCCTCCTCTTCCTTCAAACTTTTCTCCTGTCCATCCTTCCTTCTTGTCCAATGACAGGCCTCCTTCTATCTTGTACCCGCCTCACCTGTGATATCATCCCACATTTCATCCTTTTTGTCTAGTTAAAAAAAAAAAAACTTTTCTCTCAAATATTAGTCGAGCACAATTATTATCATTTTGTAATTAAAAGCATAAAATATGTCTAACACCCAGTCCAACACTATATCTATTAAGATCCCCAAATCTGCACAGAGAACATGCAGGTTGGCAGCATGTTTTGGGCCATTTAACATGCTTTCCTCGTGTAAGGGGAATGCTTCCAACATAGCACAGGAGATGTCTGTCAGAGTGCTAAGCATACAGGGAGTGTATGTTCATTATTTTGACTATTTCTGTCCAGCAGACAGACATGTTACTCACTATGAAAGAGTTTAAAATCCAAATAATTCTCATGATTGGGAGACAGAAAGGGCTTCTGTCAGTTCACTTTAATGTACAGTTCGTATATTATCGTGAGAAAACATTTGCAAATAAGTATATGGTAGATGTGATGAGACAGAAAAAATACAGTATGTGTGCATGCAGAATGGAAATAACTCCTAATACTTACTGAATAAAACTCAATAGACCCAATAAGGTAAATTGACTAAAATATGGATTGTGTGTGTATTTAATAATAGAAAAGTTACTAGATATTATCTTAGCTCTTCATTTTTCTGACAGAGAACCTGAGATTAATGTCCTTGGTTTCAGCACATGAAGAAAGGTGTTTTCTCATCCTATATCTAGGCTTATGTTGTTAGATTATAAAGGTAAATAGATAAATCATATATTATTATTAACATATTTATATATGCACATAATACATATGTGTATATATATGAAAATTTTATATACATAAATTTAATAATGGAGCAAAGATATATGGAGGCCCATTAAATATGCTCTTAACACATATACGTTTTTCTGGTAATTATTCTCTAACTAATACAGTACAACAATTATTTAAACAGAATTACCTTAAGTATCATATGTGATTTAGAGATGGCTTTATGTATTAAGGAAGATGGTGTGCATAGGTTGTACACAAATCATTTGGTATCAGAGACTGGAGCCTGAATAGAATTTGGTTTCTTGAGAAATCCTCTTTGAATATGAAAGGACAACTGTATATAAATTTGATATGCATGCATGTGTTTCTGTCTGTGTTTTCTTGTATAGCTAGGTAGGTCAGTAGGCAGATTAACAGATAGAGACTTAAAACTAGGTTATTAAAAACGGACTTATGTGGTATATCTATCTGACATTCAGACATACTACAGATGGCCTGTACACTCAGGGTATAAAGATAAGTTTACTGGAGGTCCCCAATCAGCATTCAGTCTACATTTGACATCTCAGTAAGTTGGTTTTTGTTTTTTTGTTTTTTGTTTTTTTGGTTTTTTTTAGAAGTGAGGGCTGGGGTTAATGGAGTTTTGGTACTATTATATTATGTATCCAATGATAATTTCAAAGCCCTATGGATATTTTTCTCAGGTTTTGACTGCAGTTCCCACTTATTTATATCTGACACAAGGGGAGAAAATAATCATTTCATGACGATTCATGGCACAGATCTATTTTAAGAGCCAGGATGCAATCTGAAGTGATCATCCCATTACCGTTGTTTCCAAGCTGAGACGGAGGCTGCTTCCCATTAATCTGTCTATAAAGTTCGCAGTAATGAGCATGTTCTGAATTAGGCTTCCTGCTTTGCCGTTTGCTCACAATGTGACCTGGAGCATATTCTTATTCATCATATGGTTTCGGTTTCCTTTCTTAAAAAGATTTTTGATGACGTATAATTTCTAGGGTCACTGTAGGGATTAAATTAGGCAAAGTCTGTAAAAGAGATTTTGGCATAGTCTCTAGCATACCTGCTCTGTCACGAACGTTCAATAGCAGATACAGGAGACAATTTCAAGACCTAAGGATCCCTAAAATTTATTTATCTCGCCAACTCACTTCCCTCAAATTGGCAAATTAGGGACCGAATGGGGGTATGTCATTTGCCTTGATGCAAGATGTGGAGGCAGAACAAAGGCTCCAACAAGAATTGCTGGTTCCCTGTTTTACTTGGTTCCCAATTGGGCCTGTTTGGTGAAATATGAAGTAGCTGATATAACATCAAATACAGGGGTTCTGTGCTCTTGGAATGAAGTTGACTTGACTCCTAAGGGTATAAGGACATTAACCATTATGCAGTGCTAGGAAAGGGAACATGCTTCTGAGTTTGTCATTAAGCAGGTCTCAGCACTCCCTCTTGAATTTGCATCAGGCTGGCTGGCTGGTTGTGTTTCCTTCAGTAAAGAAGCATTGATCTCTACTTCCTTTTCTCTTTTTTTTTTCCTTCTACTTTCTGACCTCCAGACAGCTTTATTTCATTCCTCGGGCAATTATTGAACACCTTCTACAGGCTGGAAAAAGCACTAGAGGAAGCCTTGCACAATACTAAGAGCTTCCTGCCCTTTCCCCTTCCCATCCCCAAGTGCAGTTTTGTAGTTGTATAAAACCCAAACACATTAGTCTCTCAGATTCATGGCAGACGAATTATTTATGAACTCTATTCCATGGTCCTGGAACAAAACAACATCCCCGTGGCTGGCTGATCCTTAGTCTTTGGAACACTACTTTGTAATGATCTTACTTGGTAAAAACCTCACAAGGAGCTCTTGGCAACTGAAGATAGGTGAGGTGGGAGAAAGCAAGAAATGCTACCAAATAATGAGCCCATGTCATACCCCAGTTTGCATAAGGCCCTGGGTCTTTTCTGTCCTGTTTCCCAGAAAGCGGTGAGCCTTAGCACCCAGCAGCAGAGCACTGACTAATTGGGATGACCCAGCATGGAGAGCATGGCTAAGGGACCAAATTTATGTCTCTTAGAGGATAGGAAAGTGTATTCTAGAGATATGCTATAATGTACTAAAATTAAGGGGAACTCGAGTTCAGGGTGATCCCTAATGAGAGCTTGTGTTTATTTCTCATTAGTGACTACTCGCTGACCCAATTAACAAGAAGTCAGCCCTTCAGTCATAGAGAAAAATAGTGAGAAACAGAAAAACTGTGAAAAAAATCCAAAATCACCTGAAGGGAAAATCATTTTTAACCATAAAATCAGAATTATGTTAATTGTAGATATTGTGTTTAATATATGCCAATCATTGATGTCATAGTCCTAGTTTGTAGAAACAGGGATCATGTAAAGGTAAGGACAAACACAGAATTATATTCTGGCCTTGAAATATAAACCAGAAAAAGCTGTCATTAGTAACAATTATTCTAATTATTCAAAATATCTTATGACTCTTAAATTCAAACAGCCAACTTTTTTTCCCCATCTGTGTAGTTATGAATAACCTGCGCATATGTCCATTTTTGTTAGCTTCGATTTACCAATGCTTTGGAAAGAATCTGTTCTTTGAAAAGCAAAGGTTCTTTGCTCTATCGGAATCAGTCTCTATGGATTTATGATACATCTCTCAACCTCAGTGTCTCATGAAGAAAATGTCAAGGACCCTTGTAGTGTTCAATGTATGGCAACTCTGTAAGCTTACTAATACAACCTTCCACACATGTCTTTTTTCTATGAATACCCTTTTCCCAAACTTACTATGAGTAGATAGATGTGAATTTAATAATGCATTTACGAGTTCCTTCTCTGTCTTGTCAGCCAGTCAATATACAATGAAATTTGTTTCTGACAATGCCTACAGTTACTGGCAGGTATCTGAAATTTTATTTTGATTTAAATTTCAATTTAGTGTAAATGATACTTTTCCATGTTTGTGTGATAACTGGAGATCTATGTTTATAGTCTGGGTGTATTGAGCCAGTTTACAGTGATTGGATTATCTTACTGTTGAGATATTTCAAGTTTCCTCTTTTCTTGATTTGGAGATACATAATAAACAGTTATGAATGGTGCTATCTATACTGTATTAATAAAACACTAAAAATTGTTTCCCTTGGCTGTATTTCCATACAATTAGTCAATATTGCTTTATCCTCTCCCTCTACACTTTCTAGCCTTGTATAAGTTGTGTACTTCAAATGCATTTATTATTTTTATTATTACTATTATTATTATTAGGAAAGATATGTGAGTGTGTGTCCTCACTGAGTGTAGTCAGAGGATAACTTTTAAGAGTTATTTCTATGTTTCCAATGTGGAATCTGTGGTTGAACTTGGATCTTCTTGTTTGAACAGCAAGCACAGTTTTTGCCCACGGGGCCATCTTATAAGGCTTTTGTTATCTAATTCAATATGAAAAATTACTTTTAGTTCACATGCACATATGTGATGCTGTGTCATATTTGACTTTCTCTGCTTGGCTTATTGTACTTAGCATAATGTCTTCCAATTCCATTAGATGATTGCCTAGCTTAACAATTGTGAGCACTGCTGTAATAAATCTAAGCACACAGATCTCTCTTGGCCCAGTGATTTTTCTCTTGTGATAAAACAAGTAGTGAGTTTACTGGTTCACGTGGTAGCTCTATTTTCTCTATAAAGCCTGTACTAATTTATATTCTTCCTAGCAACTATGTGTAAGAATACCCTTTTTCTACACAGTTTTGCCAGATATTGTCTTCTTGATAATAATCTATAAAAGATGAGATGTCATCTCACCGTGATTTCAATGTGTCTTATAGTTTGGTCATTGACACATTTTGATTTGATTTGTATATGTGATAATAAGTGGACGTGTACCATTAATCCTGTATAAACAAAGCTAATGCCAATGCTTCTCATACTACATATAAACTGAAATTGAGAAAATGCTTTCCCCTCATTTTATGAAGTCACCATGACCGAGTAACCAAGGCTAGACCAGAACACAATAGTAGCTCTCAGCAAACAACAAACAACAAAAATTCAGTCCCTTGAAACATATAGGTCATTACAATCAGGAAGAAGGAAGGGTAACTCCATATAGTCCCCCTTAGCTCCCCTGAAACCAATAACCTAGTCTTCCCAGTTGTGAGCAAACCACTGGCTGCAACCTCCTACCCCTATTCCCAGTGGATCACAGAGATTGTCTCCTCCAAAATTCTCTCCCACAACTCATTGAAGAGATAGGAAAAGACACACCATACTCATGAAAGGAAAAATGTACCAAGAGCACATTGGCCTTCTTAAAGTTTACCAGTAAAAACAAGAGCTTCTGCATAGCAAAAGATACCTTTATTTGACAAAGCAATAGGCTACGGAATGGGAAAATCTTTTTACCAACTACACATTTAATAGAGGACTAATATCCAAAATATATAAAGAAATCTAAACAGTTATATATCAAGAAAACAAATAACACAGTTGAAAGTGGGGTACAGATCTGAACGCGGAATTTTTAAAAGAGGAAACTCAAATAGCTGAAAAGTAGTTTTAAATGCTTTCAACATCCTTAACTGTCTGGGAAAATCAAAACTACTTTGAGATTTCATCTTGTATCTATCAAAATGGGCAATGACAGCTCACACTGGTCAGTATATAACATGAAGGGAACCCTTACCTGTAGCTGGTGAAATTACAAACTTTTACAGTCATTCTGGAATGCAGTGTGGGCATACATCAGGAAGATGGGAATCATTTTACCTCAACACCCAGCTATTCCACTTTTCTACTTGTATGCAAAGTATGCTTTATCCTGCCATATAAAATGCTTCCTCAAACGGGACTGTTGCTGTTTTCTGGGTCACAAATTTGAAACAAAGTGGATGTTCCTCAGCATAATAATAGATAAAGAAAAAGCAGTACCTCAACACTGTAGAGTATTACTAAACTATCAAAAAAATGAAATGAGATTCACAGGGAAATGGATGGGAAAAGAGAAAGAAGAACATCTTGAGTGTGGTATGCAAAACCCAAAAGAAGAAATATTTGCCTACATGTGAGTTTTAGCTGTTACATCAATGACAGCCAAGCTACAATCTGTAGGAGCATGAAGGATAGGTATAGAGGAAGAAACTAGGAGGAGCATCTGCTAAGATCATGCTAAGAAAGGGAAATAAAACTGGAGAGCTAAAATAGGAGGATCAGATGGGTGGGGGAGGTAATATGGAGAAAGACAGCTAAAATTAAGGGCCATTTGAAAAGTAGTGAGGAAACTGAAATTAGTAGAAACTTCCAGAAATGTATACATACATGATGGTAATCTAACTGGAATGGCCAATAATGGGAAAGACAGAGCCCCACTAACCACCTCTTGTCATCCAGAGAAGTTTCCAGTCCCAGGACTGGGTTACATCCAACTGAGTTGATAGCCAAAGAGGTACCATGGAATACCCAAACAATCCAGGCTGTTGCCTAGCCTTTAAGTAACTTTCCACAAATGGATGGCAAGGGTCCATTGCAGAAGAGAACACAAATGTAACTCACCGAATATGGAGAAGTTGAACTGGGGTCTATATAGAACCTTTACTCCTGTGTTCTAGCATCTAAACTACAGAATGGTACTCTCCATAATACCATATGAGAAATGTAAAAAAGAACTCAACCTCAAAACTTGGGATTGTCAATGATGTCTTGTCTGTAGTATATGACTGCAATATCTAATCCTTCCCCCTCAAGATTCAGACTGCATTCCATAGAAGAGGAGGCAGAAAGATTGTTAGAACAAGAGGGCATGGAAAACAAAGTCCTCTAAATCATGAGCAAAGCTTTTTGAGCTAACAGAGACTGAGGCAACATGCACAAGGGCTGCCGTGGTCTGCCCCAGGTCCTCTGCACTGGTATTATGGTTTCCCGTTTAGTGTTTTTATGGGATTCCTGAGCAGATGGGAGGGTCTCTGATTCTCATGCCTTGTCCGGGGCTCCTTTCCTTTTGTCTTTGTCCAATTTTAATGTGATGGTTTTTTTTTTACTTTTATATTTTCTTTTATTTTGTTATTGATTTTAGAAACCTGTTTGTTTTCCAAAGAGAGATAGAAGGGAGTAGACTCAAATGGGAGGAAAGAAGGGGAAGAACTGGAAGGAGTAGAGAGGTCAACCATTATGATAATATATCGTGTGAGGAAAGCAATCTGTTTTTGGTAAAAGGAAAACAAGATATCACTGTTCCATACGTGAGCTAGCACACCAACGTCTTGTGCTGGTTTCTTCATATAGACTCTCTGTCACTTGCAAATACTACGAGTGCAAAGCATAAAAACAAACATCTTAGACTATACATCAATGATTTCAATGGTGCATCACTCAGCACTCAGCATCTAAATCTGATGAAAGACCAGTGAAAGATCAGATTCATGATGTAAAGCCGAAAGCAATCCTTAAAGACTCAAAAGACCAGTTAAACTCAGTACTGAAACCTTGACCAAGGAAACTAAGCTAAGGACATTCAAATTGAAAAGAATGGAGTAAATTCCTGTTTGTGTACAAGAAGACCTATATTAGCACCATCTAAGAAAGATCTGTTGAACTTAGAGAATTTCAGTTAAGTTCCTGATAGAAAACCAACATACAAATGTCAGTAGCCTTTGAACATAGCAGAAACTGAGTTGTTGTGGTTTGCCCAGAAATTTTGATAATTCCACTGTTAGGAACCTAGAGGAATGTCAGGTGTTAAGTTCCTAAAGTACTGGTGAGGGCAGGTAGGCAGGATAGAAGGACCAACATTGGAGGAGAAATGGGCAGGAGAGAAGCCTTTGAACAGGGAGGAGACTAGGGGAGAGAGAGGAGGAGAGGGAAAGAGGGAGAAGCCATGGCAGGTGATGTTAAGATTCTGCTCTGTGTATTTACAGGTTGTTATTAATGTTCTCAAGGGATGGATGGTACTGGGCTTTGTATGTTTAAGTGGGCAATTATATCTTTCCAATTGGGTCAAAGATTATTGTGTTGTGTGTTCTTTTATGTGAGGGTTTGAGTGTAGGAAAGTGTGCAGCTGGGATGTGTTTCTGCCCAGATATCTAGCAGATATCTGGGGCACTGTGGTGAGGACCTAGCGGATAAAAAGACCACAGTACATTTTTATTTTTATATTTTTACAACAACACTGAGTCATTGTGTTTCTTGTCTGATTAAGGAAACGGGCTTAATGTAAGAATGAAAGAGAGCTAAGAAAGCACAGATTGATTGAGGAATTAGAGACTGAAGTACTCAATGGTAGAAACTAGCTTATTCTGATGAAGAAAATATGATGGAATAGGACGATTAGCTGGACTGAAGTTGGAGATACAGGAGAACGTGTAAACGAAGAGCAGCAAGAGGAATCGCTTGTCCTCACCAATTGTTTGCAAGTGCAGAATATCTTTCTTGATGATTTTGAGAAGCCACATGGATGACGTTGGATGACTAGTTAGAACTGTTTTCTTAAATCCTGGAAAGAACATTATAAAGGATTTTAGGGACTCTTGATACTACATGAGGTATTGAGGCTTTTTAAATGATTCTTAGATGCTATTTTGACCTCAAGTCTTATTGAAAAGGACTCAATGCAGCTCAACCTTTATTTTCAAGTTATAATAGAGTTGTATACATAGTACATGGGATTTAATCAATTTCTAATGCTCATAATATATATATTTCCAGTTCTTCAATAACCATCATTTCAGCCCCCGCCACCTAAAAACTAGAAAACCCACAGCTGACTTTATCACTTCCATCAAGGCATCAGAACAAACCCTGAGAAGCTTGCTCCTAATTCTCATTTACTTCTCCTTCCTATTTCTTCCATTCCTATACATGGTAATTGTGTTCATTTTATCCAAACACGGAAAATGGGAAGTGACAGGACAAGGTAGGGAACACCATAGAGCTGTGACACAAACTGTTGAGTTTGGTAATTCTGCTCAAGAAGTTCTGAAGTCATTTTGCAACAGTAGATACGGGGAATAATTTGCAGTCATATTGCTGCAGCCGGTCACCAACCATGGCATGGGTGTGGAGGTATTTCAGCCCTCTCAATCCCAGATGTCACCATGGATAAATTTACAGAGATGGACACAGGGTCAAACATCCTACAGATTGGGAGTTCTGTGAGTCTGTATCTACAGAATTTTGTATTTTACAGTGTGTTCTCATTTGTTATTATTTTTGATCCTCTTTGCAACCCTGTGAAGCAAGCAAGATAAAAGTCATGGCCTCAACTAAGGAGTCAAGTTTAGAAAAATTAAGTTAGTTCTCTGAGCTACACATAGTGGCTGTGACAGAGCTCATGGAAGTGTCTGGACTTGGGATTTGAGTCCCTTTCTCTATTAAGTGTCAGATGCTCTCTCTGGGTAAGTCTCACCGAGGTCACAGCCACTGCTCAGAGTCTTTTTGGTCTTTGTTATCAATGACCCCATAGAATTATTTGATCTATTTCCTAGGGTTGGCTTTTCATTCACTCTACTTTCAGAAAGGTCAGTTCTAAAGAATTCACACCCCCCCCACACACACACAAAGTCACAACCTTCTTTAAGGACAGTCTTACCTGCACTAAATCCCATTTAATTGCATTGTATTAGAGCAGTTTATCTAGATCATAACTAATTTAGGAATAAGAATAATTTGCTAAATCTAGGCTAGTAGCTCAGTGGTATAATGCTTGTCTAGCATATAGCAGGCTCTGGGTTTTATATCCAACATTGATTTTTTTTCAAGAATAAATAGCCTTAGTGGAGAAATGGAGACTATGAGGCATGGAGTTGACTGAATCATCTATCAGTCATACTTATATTTTATACTTAATCAGCTCCATCTTATGACTTTTGGAACAAAAACTTCATTTCAGGAAGAAAGTATGTAGACAAATAAGACCAACTGGCTGGCAGGTGATGGCTTTTGCTGCTGTCGAAATGTTGGCTTTGGTTTAAAACAACTGAAGATGTTTTGATTTCTTCTTTTGAAAAGCCACTAACCAAGGCAATAACCTGACTTGAAATGGTTTATTTAAGAGTAAAATCTCAGTTTGGGAACAAAACATAGGCATCTCTTTTTCATTTGTTTGGGTTTCTTCATAACTAATACAAGGCAGGAAATAAGTATCCTAAAAGTATAAAGAAAGAAAGAAAAAAGGAAGGAAGGAAGGAAGGAAGGAAGGAAAAGGAAAGAAAGAATTCTTTGCTGACATATGACTAATATGTTTCTCCTTATTTCCTATTCTTTTTAATTTATTAAAAAAATACTTTTGCATAATAAGTCCAACCCAACTCTCTATCGAAGCAATGTAGGAAGAGAGGCCACTTTGTAGGATGACAGGCCACATTCTAAGAAACATAGGATTGGCACACTGGCCTTTGAATCCTGGGGAACGTGCCAAGTTGCTCAGACTTCACTAGTCCTTAATTTCAAAATGCATCAGTGCCCTCCTGATAAAATAAGAATGAGATTCTTCTTGAAAAATCACAGTACAGATAAATAATTCTGACTGTTCTGGGACTGTATGTTCTTGGAAAACAAACATTGGTTAGAGACAGATTTTACAAATTTTAAACAAATAAAATCATGAAAATCCCTCTTTGGAGAAAAAAGCTTTCCAAGTTGGAGGAAATATATATTATTTATTTTTCTTTGTTCCTTACAATAATAGTGGTAGCTACTGGAATATCATCTTCACTATATTCTTCAAAAACAGTAATTACTATTCTCTTCTGAGTTGTCCATAAAAACTGAGCTCTGCCCAGGCCTTCCATGTACGGATATCTACCATGCCTTACCTGAAGAGGCAATTCAAGGCTATGAGGCAAGATAGTCAGCACTGTAGATTCACAACATAGGATTATAATTTTAGCTATATGTAATAAATTTATGATAAAGAATAAGGAAGACACAGAGCTCTGTTTGCATACCTATATTACAAAGCAACAGTGTGAACATAAATATTACATTATGACCTAATATGGGGACTTTTTTTTCACATAAAAGGTAATAAATAAAGATGTATAAAAATGGAAAGAATTATGTGTTATAAGTTCTGGGTAAAGAGTATCGAGGGATTTTCCAACTTATAAATGTGCAATCTCAGGACTCTGTCCTATGTAAAGTGGACTTGGGTTTATTTGTTAATAGCAGTTTTTTTACATACGGATTTTCATACTCAAAATAGCTTAATGAGATCCTATAGAAAGTTTTAAAATTCAGATTTGCATATTCAAGGCATTAAGAAATTAATCCAAGTATTCAGGAAACTTATTTTGTTATAGGATTTAGTCCCCTAAAATATTTACTAAGTTCTTCCAAATTATAATTTGGACAGTGATAGCATGGAATTTTAGAAAGGTAAAAAGGACTTTGAAATGATCTAATTAAAATGCCACAGGGGCTTATCTTACAAGTGATATTAGGGTTCATAAACATTGATGAAATTGGTCAAGATCACATCATTAACTTATGACAGAATCATGGTTAGGACATAGGGTGATGCCTTGTATATTGTATACCAATAACAGACACAGAGAAATCTCTTGGCTCACCATGGATAGTCACAAGGGTTTTGTATGTCAGCAGGCCATACCTGTTCCTTTGCAGGTTCCTTTGATTCCAATCATCCTTATATTCCGATCCTCAGTGTCGACGTGGAGAGCTAATAACATCACCCTGTTGAATTAGAAGTAGCAAATTCTAACTACTAGTTGGTCTAAGTAGATTCAACCTATATCAGATTCCCTGGGCAAGTGCTTATTAAATTCCTCACAAAAAGTAACACAATAAGGGCTGCAAAATTCTGGATGCCCTAATCCTTAAGGAGGGTCATAGACTGTCATGTTAAGGAGCTTTGAGTAGCATTAGGAGCAAGCCTGCGAGAAAGAGCAGCAGGTACAACAGTACCAGATTAGATGCCCAAAGCAAAATGAAACAGCACATGGTTCAGGCTCATGACCTTGCTTAAAGTAGCACCATACTTGGCCTCACTTTTCTATATTTTATAGGTTATATTTCATTTTCTCAAATATCTGTTAAGAACTCCGAGATCCCTTCTTACATCCAGCAGAACAGCTAAGATCAAAAACTCAAGAGATAACACATGCTGGTGAGGATGTGGAACAAGCAGAACACTCCTCCATTGCTGGAGGGAATGCCAACTTGTACAACCACATTGGAAATCAATTGAGTGGTTTCTCTGAAAACTGGGAATAGTTCTACCTCAAGACCCAGCTATACCACAAACTGGACATATACCCCAAAGATGCTCCTCCGTCCTACAAGTTTTAAAAAACCACAAATTAGAAACTTTTCTATTTACGCCTTCTCATAGAATGAAGTCTAGGACATATTTGCTGATCTATACAATGCAGACTTCAAGATCTTTGTTGAAATAATTGAATAAAGGGTAGGCCTGAAAGCTTAAGATTCAAATCAGTCATGGCAACAGAATGAGATATCTGTTTAAATTATTTTTTCAGTACTAGGAATGAAGTTCAATGGCAGGCCTAAGTTAAGATAAATCATTGTACAATACAATACATTCGGTTTGATACCCTAGCCACACCCACAATCACCTCTGCCTTCTCCTACACACACACACACACACACAGAGAGAGAGAGAGAGAGAGAGAAAGAGAGAGAGAGAGAGAGAGAGAGAGAGAGAGAGAGAGAGAGAGAATTCGATAGAGCAAAAGAAAAGGGGCGATTACATGAAATCTGAACGAACTGATGAAAGAAAACATAAAAAGATTAATTTAATGCAATGTAACCACTGCCTCTTTAAAATATGCTTCACGGAGTATTCACAGGCCCTCATTCAGTAATTCATTGTTTGGAATGACAAATCTTAGCCTGAGTAAATGCCTCATTGTTAACCAAATGATTTGTTTTATGAGAACTTCTATACCTTTTTGTTTAATATTTTACATGATCTGATCTTGTCAACCCTCATTCAACCTCCAACTTCTCCTAAATATATTCTACCATATCTTTCTCTAAACTTCATATTCTCTTCTCAAAGGCCATTGAATCAAAGTAATGCTGTCCTTCTGTGCATGGATGTAGGGCCATCCACTGAAGTATGGCTAGACCAATAGGGACTATTTCCTTGGAGAATAAACAAGCCTCCTTTCTCCATCAGCTATCAACTGTGAAGCTTCCTCTCTATTGGTTGACCTTCTTGAGTCCTCTCTCATGTTTGCTGGGGTTTGGACTAGCTTAATCTTGTGCAGGTCACATACAGGTAACCATAGCCACTGTAAGTTCACAAGTTCAATGTGTGTGGGCTCACCACAGGACACGTGTAGAGATGAAACAAATTAACTTGTAAGAGCTGATTATTTCCTTCCACCATTTTTGCTCTGTGTATTCAAATCTCATTGCCAGGATTGGGTGGCAAGTGCCTTTACCTGATGGTCAATCTAAATCTAAATCACAAGTAACTTAATAAGCATAATACACTTTTAGATATTATTTCCATACTATTAGGTGATATTTATATACTTTTACATATTTATACATAATTCACTCCTTGATACTAAGCTCAACACGTCTGATCTTTTTTTCTTGTTTTAATATAAGATTTTAAACCGTTAAACTAAAAATTGAGCAAATACTTAATTGATTATTTCCCTTTAATATCACTAAGTCCTAGGTTAAAAAAAAAATCTTGATTGGTGGCTAGTTCACTGAAAGACTATACAGCCCTTTCTGACTTGCAGTGTTTTCCAAAACAGGAGCATCATTTTTCATTCACTGTATTTTAAAAGTTTCAAGTTATTTAATATACATGTGGCTTGGGCCATTCAATCACATCTATTTTAAATAGTCAAAAATGCTTCATTGGAGCCTAAAAACATTATACCTAACACACCTAAGGTGATTACGAAATTGCCAAGCTAATACGTTTTCAAGAGGTGTCCTTATGAGATAAGTTTAATTAAGCAAGGTGCTCTATTAATCATTTCTAATTACTCATGCAAATCACAGACATTCTGCCCTGTGGTTTAATAGCCTGATTTGATCCCAAATGCAGCTGATGTCTGAGGCCCAGTGGGCACTGGAGTGAGAATGTCTTCAGTGATCTTGTTAGTCTATAAAGATACTCTAATTATTAGAAAACCATAACTCAGAAGCATAACAGTGCACTCACATATGGTTAGTTGTTTGCATTCTGTCCCAAGTCCTGACCAGAGGCATCTCACTTTATCTCCCTAGAAACATTTTTTTTTATTCACTCTAAATTCAATGCTGATGAAAAGATGGTACCATGTGTTGAACACGACTAGTATTATTTACATAAGTAAACAGGCATGTAGAAGAATACTGAATGTGTTCAATATGATTCCATATTTATTACCTGTGGCAGTGATTCATATCTTTAGTATGAAGCTAACAAAGGCCATTTTCTGATCCATACATGCTCCAAATTTTAATAAAAGACCATAATGGTAAAAACATATTTACATATTTTGATAAATATTTCTAATTTAGCATGCAAAAATATTGAGAGTTAAGAGTAGTCATAGAAGTGATACCATAAAAGAGGACACTATGTAAACACGTGGACTCAAAGATTAGCTGGCAATATCCCACACAGCTTTTATTCCATAGTACAGAATTTAATGCAAGTTTTCCTGTTATACTGTAAATTTCCTTCCTAGATAGAAATACTGTAACTTCAAATATAGATATCTTAGTATATTAGGAAAAATACCAGTATTTGTCTTATCCTCAAACACACACACACACACACACACACACACACACACACACACACACACACACACACACCTTCCTTTAATACACACTAGAGTCCTGGGTCTGGCTGAGGGCCTAGATACAACTTTCACCTTCTTTTCTCTTACATGCTTTGTCTTCCCACAATGCTCCTTCGTTAAATCTGTCTGTCTTGGTGTCCCCTTGGACATTCCTACAATCAAAATCTGCTGTCTCAAATGTCTTGCTAAATCAATTTTTACTAGGGTGTAAAGGACAAATAAAGTTGAATTTGCATTTGAATAGAGATCACTGCATTACACTAAGTGAATCAGGCTTTGACCTGAAATTTTAGGCATCAGCAAACAAATGAGAGCACAGCAAGTTCAAAGGACCTGAGCTCTCTTAGTATCTATAAAACCATGAGAAGCATGCATTCACTCATCTGTACTACCTGCATTAGGTCTGTCCTCTATGGATAGACTACCTCTACATAAATTTATAGTCATGTACCACTTTATCTTGTACCTTTGGAAATTTGGTTTAATTTGCCACCCTTGCCTACTATCAGAAGGTATCAAGAAAGGGGAAGGAGACATAATCTACATTGTCTTTTTGGTTATAAAATGTAGATTTGCTTTAATGCATGTGATTTACATGACATATCCATGATTAATCTTCTTGATATGTTTGATAAATTAAATAAATACTAACAAGGGCTAACTAAATTTTTGTGTTTCATCATTTCTGAAGTTTGAAGCCCCCTAATCTGGCCCTTTCAACAGATTAAACTGTAGAATGAGATGGAGAAGTTAGAATGTAATTTCTTATTGGGAGGACACCTAGCAAGTATTAGAAATTTATGCCAATATATAAATACTTTGAACTTGAGCAAAGGATGCTAATATGATTCTTCCCGCTTATAGTTCCTACCTTCCTGATGTCTCAGGCTCTCAAAATTTCCTGCTTCATTCATTTTTACAAGTGTTCTTTTGACAGTTGGAGGAGGAAAGACTCCGCTGGATTGAAGATAAAGGACTCTGTTATGGTCATATGGATTTTAGTTGGCTTTTGAAAAGCTACACTTCTAGCTGCTGGTTGAATCCTGAGGTCTGGCTTCAATGGGGAGTGGTGGTCAAAGAAGAATAGAGATTCCTTAGAGTTTAAATGGGAGTTTAAGTTAGGCTGCCTGGATAGAAAGCTCATAGATTAAAGGAAAAGTCAGAGAAGAACCTTAGAAAACTACTCTCTATCAGTTACAAAGTTGAGAGATGGGGATCACCATGAGCAAAGGATACTAAGCCAGAAAGAGCTCAATGTCCTTGTTTCATGGAGAGCAAAGAAGAGTCAAAATAATGCTTGTAAAAATGAATGAAGCAGGAAATTTTGAGAGCATGAGACACCAGGAAGGTAGGAGCTATAAATGGGAAGAATCATATTAGCATCCTTTGCTTCATTTCAAAGTATTTACTTTTAGCATAAATTTCTAATATTCGCTAGGTGTCCCTCAAATAAGAAATTACATTCTAACTTCTCCATCCCATTCTGAAGAAAAATGCAAGTGTTGGAGGCTGTTCTGGTAAGACAAGAACTGTGGACTCCAGGGGATTTTTATCAATGTCATTTTCCAATGTCTGCCAAAGTAGTTTTAGAGGTGTGTTAGAGTGAAATCCAGATGTCAGAAATGAAGGACAGAAATAGCAGTGGAACTGAGGGTATGAGGTCTATTGAGCAAAAAGGAGGAAAGGGCTTGGTAGTCTGAATGATACAGTCTCTGCATAATATGTAGACTCTGCGTGGCATGTTTTCAAAAACCTACTTCTATATATTGATGCTGAATGACCAACAACCTGTCTCTCATCCTCCTAAATTCTGCTTCCTTTAATACTGAAAGTGCACCAGGTAATACAGAACAATGGCCTGAGGACAGAAACAAAACACATTTGATGAACGATGTCCAGGCAACACCAGCAAGCAGAGCTGTCCCAGTTTTTTGCTGAGGCCAGGATGTGCAATGTAAACGTACAGCATCAAAAGAAAAGCCATAATTTAAATGCTAAGGGGGAGTAGTAACTAAAGAAGCTCTATTGAAAACAGAGAATTGGCAGATCTTTGCTGAAACCTCCCCATAGAGATAGATCATAAAGAAGAGAAATCTCTCAGGGATCAAGCAGAAAGGTTAGAAGCAAGAGAATTAGAACAGGGTATCCTGGGGGAAAAGTGAAGCATTCTTAGGTTTCTTATATATTGCTGTGGCAAATATCTGGGGAAAGCAACTTAAGAGAGGAAGAGTTTCTTCTGAAGAGACAGAGACCATGGCAGAGAAGACACAGCAGCAGTTGGTTCTATGGTGGCATGGAGTGTATACCTGGGATGGTTCAATTTGTAACATTTTGGGGGGTACAGGGAGCAGATTGTAGACAGGATGGGGGCCCATACTTTTAAAAGCCCAGGCCCAGTGGGATGTAAAGTGAGTAAGTAAAAATATAAAATAAAATTTAAAAACTAAACAAACAACTAAAACAAGCAAGCAAGCAGGCAAACAAACAAACGAAAATCCAAAACCGAAGATGCTCAGTCCCTGTCCTGGTGACCTAAATATTCTAAGAAGCTTCAACCTACCTCCTGAAAGTTTGATTTTTGATGAGATGACGGCTGTGAACCTGAGAAAGATTGTTCCAGGAGAATAAAAGGCAGTGGCTGATTGTCCACGGATTACAGAGCAGTGAGTGGTGGGTTGGTGGGTGCCAAGGACTCTGAAACACTCGGAACCCACTGCCTATTTTTCTGAGATTATGAATGAATAAGGGAGAGATCATAGTTCAAGGGTAACAGAGTCAAAACCAGCTTTGCTGTTATTTTGGGTTGTTTGTGGGTATAACCTTTGCTTATTGAGGGAAGGGGGGCTTCTTTCTCTCTAAGGTGAAGTAATTGACGATGTAAAATGACTTCTGTTTTGCATTGTAGAAATTGAATCCGAGGCAGACCAAGATAGTGCTAGATACAATAGAAGCCACAGAGTGGAGAGGATTGGTGAGGTTCACTGGTGAATGAAGGAAAGGGACAGTTCCTCTTTTGAGATAGAACCTGAAGGAAGAGGGTTTTGGTAAAGCTCTTGACTGTTTCCAAGCTGTGAAGAGGATATGACTCCCCAAACTTGTTGGGAAACAGAGATGTTTGGTAGATCTTTCATTTCTTATTACTCTGTTTTCCTCTCAGCCCGTTTGATATCACAAAATGTGCTGGGCCTGTGTTTTTTTTTTTTTGTTTTGTTTTTTTTTGTTTTTTTTTTTTAAGTTCTGGCAAGTTTGGAGGGTTCCTACTGATCGTCTTACTCCATGAAGGAGAAAGCCATAGAGCATGAGAGCACAGGCTCTGTCTGCTATGATTCCCCAGATAGTTTCTTTATCTCCAGAGATAACAGCCAGTCACTCATCAGACATCAGCCTGGAGCCCCTGAAACAGGCTTGGTAGAAATTGAGAAATCTGGGAGTGCAAAATGTAGACTAT